>NC_133659.1:70296010-70383510 GCF_037893015.1 Macrotis lagotis | reverse complement strand
CAGTCTGACCTCACCCATGTTGTTTCTGGAGAATAATGGTCACTGAAAAATGGATTGCTGTTCCTCCTAGAAGGTACCAAGGCAACCCAACAAGTGAGTCACAGACCACAGGTAATAATAATGGTTCCCATGAAACTAACATAATTATTTTGTTTCCTTACTAAACATTTCCCTCAAAACAACCCTGAAAAGTAGTTACTGTGACTTGCAAGATCTCCAATTTACAGAAGGGAAACCTAAAACTAAGAGATATTAGGATCACAGTACAATTAAATGAAAATTCCAAGATCAATGTCCTCTCCCAGTATACCATAGTTCTTGTTTCAATCATTGCATCCTTATGCTCTTAAATAGATACTTTAAGCATTTTTTTTCTGCCTTGCAAAGAGATGAAAGGGTAACCATAGTCTCACCAATATACTGTTGGACTTCTCCCAATATGCCATAAATAGCCTTAATGTCCTAGAGTGGTTTTTTTGTCACCTAAAATACTTTGTCTAAATATGGGATAGCAGAAAAACATTTTTAAATTTTTATTGATATCTTTACTTGCTCACCACCTACTCTTAACTGATGAAGATTTTTTAAAGTTCTTATTCCTAGAGACAAGCTCCAAATTGGAAAGGTATTTGTTCTGATTCTCACTCTCACCTGTCACATCAGCCTGGGTTACAAGACCTAGTGTTCTTTTTTCCATTAGTCATTCAGCACATCCGAGCTCGATTTCATCCATATGGAACTGATTCTCTGTGCAAGTGTCTTGTTGACATTGCCTTTATCTGCAGGATGCTTGTCTGTGTATCTTATCCTCTCATCTGTGGATCTGGTGCATCTGTTTCACACCATGTTCTCCGGCCTCATTTCCTTGGTCTTGGCTTCTCACTGAGCAGAAAGTCTTGGCATTCCTCCTCCTCCTCCTCCTCCTCCTCCTCCTCCTCCTCCTCCTCCTCCTCTTCTTCTTCCTCCTCCTTAAAGCATGCAAAGCCCAGGGAGGTATCATAGCAGGTGGCTCAACACCCCACATGGATCTGCCACATTAGGTATTTAGAAGTCTGGCGCTACTTGTTCACATGCTTTTGATCTCCTTCATCTTCCTTCCCCCATCCCACATCTTTTTTTTTCTCCACCACACACTAAGAACACCAAACAACCAGCAGCCAATTCTGTCCACAGGACATAGAGCCAAAAAACCAAGACATCTTCAATTAGACTCACAGAGTACTCTTTCAGATCTTGTATATCCATCTTGTATCCCCTTCTCCCTGCTCACACAACCACCATCTAAATTCAGATATCATAATATCTCACCTAGACTATTTCAATAACCTGACTGTTCCCCCTTCCTTAAAAAAATCATTCCCTATTCCAATCCACCATCCACATAGCTGTCAATGTAAGATCACTGAAATCTAAATATATGACTATATAACTGCTCTCAGGAAGCTTCAGAGACTCTTTAGTGCCTCTAAAATATAATACAATCTTTTCTACTAGGCATCAGAATTTAAGGTCACATCTACGGCTTAGACATTTTGCCCATGACTCTCCTTTGATCTTCTATGTTCTAGTTAAATCAGAATTAACCGTTTGGTGAATGAATGAAATGGTCACAAGAATATAATGAGATGAACAACAGTCATCCTTCCTTCCTTCCTTCTTGAGCTCCCAATCAATGTTTAACAACTATAAATAAATCACATTTTGTCCGGCTCTATCTACCAGGGGGAAATATCCTCACAAACTGTAAAAATCCTGGATAGATAAAACATAAAAATTAGGTGAAATTTAAGTGTTTAATTGATTCCCTGTTTTCTATTTTGTTTCATTTTTTCTTGAAGATATGGGTCTGTGGCAATGTTCTGTGACCAACCTTAACATTAAGTGGAAGAGGGGGAAGAGAGCCAGATTTGGAATTAGAAAATCTATGGTCAGATCTAGCTTAGAAGCTATGTCCTATGTGGACAAAGCATTTCTTATAACCTTTGAACTTTGGTTTCTCTTATCTGTAAAATGGTCAGGTTAGTTATAGAATGCTTTGCTAAGATAATTAATCCTGTGATGAGATACATGAAGAAGCAGCATTTTAAAGTATGTGAAGTTCTTTCCTTTCTAGTCTGCCTATTGACTCTAGCCCATTGGTCTTTGTCACAGAGTCATTCCTTCCTTTCCCTCATGCCCTCCAAGAACTCAGTGACTTCATTCCCTTTCCTCTGATCAAAATGTAGTTGCAGAAGGGGTAGTAGACTCTAACTGAAACAGTACTGGACTTGAAGGCAGAAGTTTTGGGTTCAAAGTGTGCCTTAATTTTTTTCTAGCAATGCAACTCTCAGCAAGATCATTATCATCTCACAGTCCCAGTTTCTTCAACTGTAGAGACAATAATATCTATTCTAGTTACTTTGCAGATGAAAAGCACCTTGAAAGGTGAATTATTCATATTGGTTTGGAACTGTAGTTTTTGCCTTTTAGATAAATTTCAATGTGGAAACTACACTAATGAGGATTGGTGAATCTTAGTCTTAGAATGTTTCCTAGGGAACTGCAAACTCCAATGCTATGCCTATAATCAGCAAGCTAGTCTGCATCATGTCATGACAAGATTGGAGCTCAGGTCTCCCTGACTCTCATCTGGCTCACTATTCATTTAGGCAAGCTGTATTTAGTGATTATTATGGACTGAAAAATGCATTCACACGGAGGTGTAGATGAATAATAAAGCAGAATGTGTTATCCTTTACAGTAGCTTTGGCATTTTAATTGGGAACAAAGAACTCAGGCCTGCTAGGCTACTCACTGGGGTTGGCATGCTTTAAAAAGGAGGAGAAATGTCAAGATTTTGCTTAGCAAGGAACAGAGACAAAGAAAATGAGGAAATATAACAGGGAAAATGGGCTCCTGTGGGAGAAGGAGCAGGTGGATTTCACTTGAAGGAGGAAGAAAATAGTAAAAAAATGATTAGAATAACTGATTTGGAGCTTTAAGATTTTAAACAAATAGCATTCAATCCTCGCAATAAACCAATGAGATAGTTGGTATTATGATCTTTATTTCACAGATGAGGAAACTAAGGTTCAGAGACATTAAGTAATTTACCCAGGATCAAGCAGCTAGTGTATGATATCTGAGGCAGATTTGAAAATAGGTTTCTCCGAGTTCATCATTCAATCACTAATAGTATGAAATTAAGAAGAAAATTTGGAAAGTTGTACAATTGTGAAGGCCAGCAACTTACTTGGGGGAGATGAGAATTGCTAAATATCAGAATGTGAAAGTTAAAAAGAACCTCAAACATTAAAAACCACATTTGAAAAAGTTGCCCCTCTATCCACTATCATTGAGAAGGATATCATAGGATCATAGGATCAAAAATAAGGAACTGGAGGAAATCAATAGCCATGTAGACTAGTCTACCAAAAATACAGGGAAGTAGCTAGCTACCTTCCATTTCTGAAGCATTCTCTCTTTTTTAATAATGGAGATTTTCTTCTTGCAAGCCAAAATTTGTCTCTATAATTTCAGCCTATTGCCCTTGATCTGATCTCTGGAACCAAAATGGATCAAGCCTTCCCCCTCTCCCATATTATTCCTTTCATTACCTGAAGACAGACTCTAGAGAATCATGGGAACATTCATATGAAAATGTGAAAGGAGTTGATATAAAACTGGAAGAGAATGAGAAGGACTCAGGCAGAAGAAGAGTGAAAACTGAAGGAGGATGAATTGAATAGGACTTGATTAGGAAGGAAAAGATCAGATGGAAATAGACTCCAGTTGAAGAAAGAAAAGGATCCTGAGAGTAGAAGAGGGAGGGTCCGAGCAAAAGGAAGACTAGAGCTCAAGGAGGAAAGACAAGTTGTTAAGTCAAAGTAGGAGGGTAATAAGACAAGGGAAAAAAACATTATAGCAGTTGTCAAAACGTCAACAAGGTGAGAATGTGTAAAGGAACTGAGAAGGGGCTAACAAAATGACTAGGAAGGGAAAATTCTTAAAGACTGTTCAGCACAAAAGCTCTTTCAGAAAATGCTTAGCAATAATTTTAAAAAGAGGAACCTCAGGTCTCTCTTTCTACAAACATGGAGAGCAAGGAAGAGCACTCCTCACAATGGAATACGGTATTTATCTCTCTAGTACAAAAAAAAAAAAAGGATAATGATTTTTAAAACTCTTCTCCCTTCTAGAAGAGAAGGCAAAGAATTTTAAGAACATTTCTCAAATCTCCAGTTTTTCAGGGATAATCAGGTATTATAAAAATCAGAAAAGAGATCTGAAGAGGCAGAAGAGACTTTTGAATACTATCTGAAGATTGATAAGTCCATCCTGACTCAAAGCAAGGGAAACAAAAGAATCATTGAATATTTGGAGCAAAGAAAAATTACAGTAAACATTTCTTGATGAGGATGAACAGTGGTTTATCCTATAGGGAATAAACATGGGAATCTTAGTTGTTGTCAGGTAAGAAGTGATCCAATAAAAATTCGGAGAAGAAACAAAGAATAGTGATGGTTGATGACTCAGATGAGAGGTACTTGGCAAGTCATCTAGTAACTTGATAGCAATGTTGGAGAAGATGTTTGTCTTCACAAGACAGATTTGTCAAATATGATGACCATTATCTTCTTTTGGTGATTCATATGATCATAAATGATATTTACAGAAGGAAGCTGGAGCCTAGTGATAAAGATTTATAACTTGAATAAAAAACTAAAAATATTAGATTCAAAGGTTGCCAATCAATGGCAAATGCTTAGGAAATGGAAGGTATATTTAAAAATAGAATAGATGACCTAAGAAACTGGTGTCAGGGAACACAATTTTGATTTCTTGACCACAAATTAAAATGAAAGAAGAAGAGCTTCCTAACCAGGAACAGAGTAGCTGTTTAGAAAAACTGGACAAAATAGATCTTGCTGGACAAGTGTTATGAAAAGGTCTGTAAAGAAGGAGAACACTGCCTATATATAAACACCATGTTAGATACCTTATAGAGTAGCCAGAATAGACTTCATTATGTCCAGAAATTCCCAAACATGTGATCAAACATAGGAACTCAAATTCAAATTCATGGCTTTAATATTGTTTGTATGTGAAGAAAAGTGGGATGAAGAGATGATATTGCAAAAAGGCAAATTTGACTTCTTAAGGATCACTCAGACTTGGTTAAATGAAATCTATGACTAAAATTGGCTTTGGAAATTTTACCTTCTTCAAAAGGAATAGCATAGATAAAAGGAGGGCAGACTAGCTCTCTATCATCAGAATATATATTAATGTGAAAAAAATTCAGGAATCAAAGTAGGAAAACAGAGCCAAGAGAATTTGAGTGGAGACATAATCAGATGTTATATTATCATTGGATTATGATATAGGACACCTGGACAAAATCCAATGAGACATTTGGGAAACAGATAACGAGTCTGGCAAGGAGGTTTGATATAGTATTAATGGCCAGGGGGACTCAATTATCAAGATGTCTTTTAGAACAATCTTTCTGCCCCAAGCTGTATAGCTAATAATTTCTTAGGCTTTCTTAATGATCATTTCTTCTTTCAAAAGAAGGAATAAGAACCAAGAACTTCTTTTCTGAATCTTATGCTCACCAATAAATAATTGCCAGTGAAGAAATGATGGGAGCTTTGGGAAAAACTATATTCTCCCTCTTATATTCTATTATAGAGGAGAATAAAGCCAAAGGAATTCTGACAGGAGCTCTAGATTTGGGGAGATCAGAATTCAAAGAATTTGATGGAAAGATTTAGTGCCTAAGAGATAATTAGTAACTTTGGAGAGGATAATTCCAATTGATTGATAAAATGGGAAGCCAGATTTCAGAGACTTAAGTAGAGAGGGAGAAGAATTTTAGGAAGTCTTTTTGAGAAGTTTTGTCATAAAAGAGAAAAGAGATATCGTATGATGGGGGATGGATAGATCAGATGAGGGTTTTGTGGAGGCGATGTGGGAGTCTTTATAGGCAATAAGAAAACAATCAGACAGAAAAAAAATGAAGATTGGTAACAGAATGGGTGCGGGGAAGGGAATTTAGAGGCTAATCTGTTGGAGAATACAGCAGATGGAAGACTTCAAATCATTAGATCAGCTAAATGCAAATAAATAAAAGGACCATAATGCCTTGCAACTTTATGTTGCTAACAGTCCTCTATAAAATGTCCTTGAAGCTACTTCTTCATACTCACATTTTCCAGTTTTTAATAAATAAAATTTATTTCTCTTTCCCTTTAAACTATAGATTGTTGAAGAACAAATGAGGCATGATTTTACATCTTTCACAAGGTGATTTCAATTTTTATGTCATAATTCATTTTCTCTCCCAAACTGCCCAAATTCTATCTAAAAACTCTATTCCTTCAAACACAAATTTTAAACATATTTTATAAAACTAGAGTCCTTTCTCCTCTTCCTTTTGTGCATTAAAACATTAATTTGTGTTAGAGGCAATATCTTGTGTCCTTTACCGAATGATTTAAATATTCTTTCTTTGAACAAAAATATTTTCATGCTTCTTTTTTCTTAGGATTTTGCAAGGCAAATGGGGTAAAGTGGCTTGCCCAAGGTCACACAGCTGGGTAATTATAAATGTCTGAGGCTGGATTTGAACTCAGGTACTCCTGACTCCAGGGCCAGTGCTCTATCCACTGCACCACCTAGCCACCCCTGAACAAAAATATTTTCATGCCCTTTTTTTGTTCCAAACTGATTCATATGAAAAAGGAAACACCTCAAAGAGATATCAGGCACCAGTCATCTAGATACAGGAGGTAGAGAACAGGAGAGCAACTTCAGCAATCCTAAACTCATACCATATAGTCACAGTAGTGTGTTGGAATCAGCTTATACTAAGTTTGGGAGGTGATAAATTTTCAATATCAGCATTTATACCTTGGAAATTGGCAATGTTACAAATCAGAATTTGATCTATGATTCTCTTGATGCTTTAGACTTGAAACGGCTAAATTCTTATTTTTACATATTCAATCCAAAAGAATGCATTTATATATTTCTGTTCTTCTTCCAGAGAGCTTCTTATTAAACATTTACCAGCACAGCTCTTCATGGGAGGGGTACTTTATTTCATTAAGTCAAAAGGGTAGTGGTCCTCTACAACGGAACACCTTTTAGGAGAAGGAGAAGACAGGATGAGTAAGGTAGGCAAGGCAGGAACAGAACTATTTTATATCAAACTGACCATTTGTTATATTCTTTCAGCTCACCAAATGAGAGCTCTAATAAAATATTTAGCTATTTGTGGAGGGGACTGGGAGGGTAGTAGGGAGGCAACAGATAATAGAGAGGGGAAAAGGGAAAGATGTGAAAGTGATCTCAGGATTAAAAAATGAGCATTTGCCCCTTCATTTTCATTTGCAGGTAAAATGTGATTCTAATGACATGGTCCCTGAGGAGTCAATAATGCTGGCCCAATATGGATTATGAACCTGCTCTCCCATAGCAGTTTGGGAATCTGTGAAGGCTCCAAACAGAACATTCTTTGAAATCCAAAGGGGATTGTAGCCATGCAACACGAAGCTTAATGGTTTGTGCATTTTAAAGGTTTCAGTTGGAATACAAACTTATTTTTAATTAGTCCTTATGCAACCTAATGAGTCAGTTAAGTATAATTATCCATATTCCACTGATGGGGAAAAATGATGTATCAAATGGTGCCCCAAAGTCATTCAGTGAATGTATAGAAGAACTGGGAATTAAGTTCAGGTATTTCAATATTCCCAGAGCAATACAAGAAGGATGCAATGACCAAGGGCAAGAGTTTCATATGCCCAATCACTTTTACATTCATATTTTTAAGAAGCAGCATAGCATAATGGAAAGAATTCAAGTCTTAGAGTCGGAAGATCTGACACTCATTTGTTATACTCAAATGCTCTCAATCTCAGTTTCTTCCTTTGGAAAATTGAGATAATAAAAAATTTCTCTACCTACCCAAATAGGATTGTGGTTAAGAAGGTACTCTGCTAGCATCAGATATTATTATGACCTCATAAATAAAAGAGAATTCACATGGTATAATGTAGAGAAAACTAGCCTTAGAGTGGGGGGTGGGGCGGGAATCAACTTCTACCAGGATATATCCTGGGTGTGTGACCCAGAGAACTCATTTGAGCCTTCAGGACCAACCTCTTTGAGGTTGAATTTCCTCATCTTTAAAAATGAGGTTAAAACTTGCATAATGCACTTTACAGGACTACTGTGAGACAGTGTTTTATAAACTTGTCTCACTTGCCTGGAAGACTCTCCCCTCTTCACTTCTGCCTTTTGGAATGCCTGGATTCCTTCAAGATTCATCTCAAACACCACCTTCTGCAGAAGTTTCCATTGTCCTCAAGTGACTGAAGTCATCTCCCTTTAAGGTCACCATGTGTGCATTTCTTGAGAATCTTCTATGTATGCATGATGTTTACATATTGCATCCTCCCTTTTAGAATGTAAGCTCCTCAAGGGCACATGTTGTTTTTCTTTTCTTTGTATTTCTAGCACCTAGTGCTGTGCCTGATACAGAGCAAGGATTTAATAGATGTATCTTTACTAGCTGGGTGACTAAACTGAAACCTGCTATACAAATAGGAACTGCTATTTCCTACTATCAGAGGTAGGATATTTGATAATTAATGTGTTTGATGATAAATTTTTACCATTCTTGAATGTCTTGGGGGATCTGGCAAGGACAAGGAAAAGTCATACGTTTAGGATGGGTCAATAATTAAAATACAAATTCATGCCCTCATGAGTTTGTTTCTTAGAATAAGGGAATATGGAATCCTAAATTCTTCAGCGTGAAGATTGGGGATGTATGAAGATGTTTTCCTTGCATCAAGTCATGTACATTCCTGAGCTAGGACACGTTTTGTTTGAGGGTTGTTGTGGTTTCTTTCTTTTTCAAAAAATTCTGGATAAGTCTAACATTTACAATAACAGCATCAACAATGACAAAAACATGATTCTTGATCCAGTGAGAATAAGTAGAAAATTTAGATGAAGAGGAGGAAGGCCAAAGGGAGGTAGAGAGAAAAATACTGGCCAGGAATCTAATGGAAGATGCCATGCATGCCACAAAGCTGGCACTGTGGGCCGCAACATCTGTTATTGATGAGAATTCATGAGTGCCCAATGCTCTATAAGAGTGTCTGTGTGTGTGTGTGTGTGTGTGTGTGTGTGTGTGTGTGTGTGAGAGAGAGAGAGAGAGAGAGAGAGAGAGAGGTGAGAGATAGTGAGACAGAGACAGAGAGACAGAGACAAAGACAGAGACACAGAGACAGAGAGAGAGCTTGAGCTTCTGCATGTGTATGTGCACGTGAGTGTATAGGGAAAAATCCTGGCTTTGTAATGCCGGAAGCCCAAGTTATGTCTCCAACCTCATCAGCCTGAAAGGCTGCCCTCAGCAGCCTGCCTCTCACCGTGAGTTAGATCTCAAGCCAGCTCATTCTAGCTAAGTACGTTGTAAGGAAGAATGGATTGTGGAAAATAAGTTTAAAAAAATACCACAAGGGCCTGCGGACCCATTTGTATCTTGTTTCTGCCAACTTCTCATTACAGATTTTAAATTAAAAAGAAAACAATGTATAAGGATGGTGTATCCAAGGATATTATTGTCAAAATCCTGCATGGCAGAGGACTGTATGCCTGAGGAGGCTACATGGGGGGAGAGGAGAGTATAAGTATACATCTGTATATTTGCATGTGTATATCTATGCTTTCATCTTTGAAATTAAGGCATTGACTGTTTTAGTTCATTTTACTGTTAATACACACATTTACTCCTTAAAATTTGTACTTTGGTTGAACGAAAAGGAAGGAAACTGATAAAGCACCAAAGAATCCCAAGCTGGGCAAGTTTACAAACCAGACTAGATGTAGTGGTTTAAAGGGTTTGTGGACAAATAACTCCACTGTTGTCTTTGAATACCAAAACCCTGAAGGTAAGGAGAATAGACTTTGACCAAGTTGGTAAAAGCAGTGATCTCACCCAATGAATCATATTTTTTTATGTTTTGTTTAAGTATCTATGGTAGGAATTGTGGGTAAATACTCTCATATAAATCAGCATGAGTCCTGGGGCAAGAGAAAGAAATATGAACCAATAGGAAACAGGGAAGGATGAGGAGGAACAAGAAAAAGAGAGGGAAGAGGAGAACAAGGAGGAGGAGAAGGAGAATGAAGAGGAGAAGAAAGAGTAGGAGAAAGAGATTTGCCTAAATCTGCTTTTTTTGGTTGGTTTTGGCCTAGGCTTTGCTAGTTAATTTCACTTTGAGCTGAATCAGTAGTCCTTCATTTTTAGATTATAGATTACAAGATCAAAGATCACATAACTTTAGGGTTGGTTGGGATTTCAGAGATCATATAGAAATGCCTAAGGAACTTTAAACATGAGGAAAATGTGTTTCAGAAAGAATCCCACAATAACTAAACATTATAGTAAGAACAAATGTTAGAAATCATCAAGCAAATGACTTACTCAGGACCATACTTCCAGTGCAGAAGAGGTATGAACTGATGTCTGCACTGATTCAAGACATGTCTAACTGATCCTTAATATAACCTTAAGCCCCAGAAATTAGAGGGACCCCAAGAGATCCTTCCCCACACAGTCACAAACTAGGGCTTTAGTATTGTAGTCCTCTGTACCAGGAATTCTTAATCATTTAGAAACAATTAATATTATCAGGTATCTAGAGGAATTATTAAATAGTGATGTACAAAAAATAATAGTGCATGTATATATGGTATTGATTTGACTTTAAACTTCTGTCTTACAGGACAGAAGATAGCCTATAAATTAATCAGTTTGGGAAACAGGAGATAGAGTATTGCACCTGGAGTCAGGGAAACCAGAGTTGAAGTTTGATCTCACTTACTAGCTCTATGACCCCAAGCAAGTCTGTCCCCTAACTTTAGCATGCCTCAGTTTCCTGATATATAAAATAACAGTGCTTACCTACCTGGATTTTTGAAACGATAAAATAAGATAACTAATATGAAAGGGCTTTGCAAAACTTGAAGTGCCATTTAAATGCTAGCTTTAACTATATCTATACTTCTATATAATAATGGTTCTTTTGTTAAGTTAAGGAGTAGATTGAATTGGAAGGTGGATAAAGCAACAGACCAATACAGAAAGTGAAGGAGATAGTCTGCTTAGATTCTGTTTTCTAGTCATTAATATGACCAAGGAGGCTTTACATTGCCAGGAGACTATCCTGCAAAAACTGACAGTGATTAAGAAGAGGAACTTTCAGTTTTGAGGGTTGTGTAATCATAAATTTCTGGCTATCATTGGCTTAATCAACTGGATTTTAGTTTAGTCATGCTGTGATTAGAAAGTCATTCATGATCTGTTAAGTCTTACTCAGGGATTTCAAACCTTTATTTTGTTGGACAGTTCCATTTAAAGGTACAGAAAAACTTTCACAGGTAAATGCAAAGCTGAGATGAAGGTGCTATTGCTTGACCTGTGTGTAAGAACATTCCCAGATGACTCTTCCAGTTTGGGAATTCTCCTATCTAGAGAAATGGTAAGATACTGACAAGGAGCTCATGTTATGTTCATATGGGCACTTTTCTTAGTAAGATGGGTACATAAATGAGCGTTATAATGGAAAGAGTATGGAAACAGCTCCTGGCTTCAAAACCTAACCCTACTACTTATTTCTTGGGTGGCATTAGGCATGTCACTAAATCTCTGAGTTTCAGTTCTTTACAATATAAAATGAGGACCACTGGACTACAGACTGAAATATGAAAGGAACTTTGGCAAGTTTTATGAAGTCAGCATTTTTATAAAGCTTTATGGTTTGAAAAGGGCTTTATTAATTTTATCTCATTTGAACTGCACAACAACCTTGGGAAATCAGTGCTAGTATTATGTCCAAACTGAGGTATTCAAGGCTTAAGTACGTCTGCTAAGGACACTCTGTAAGTGTCTGACAAGGGATTTCAATTTAAATCTTACAACCTCCTCTACTGCTTTATTCATTACACACATTAGTAGTCAATCCAACCAATCCTCTCATTTTGCAGGAGACAAAGAACTAGAGAGTTGAAGTGACTTGTCTAAGGTAACATAGATAATAAATAATAATAATAATAATAATAATAATAACTGATAGCCAAGGTTTGAATCCAGTACATAGAACTCCAGATCCTGAATTCTTTCTATCATTCTCTCAGAGGCTTAGGAGAACCAAATAGATGGAAGACTATAAGTATTAAAGTGCTTTACAAGTTCTAATTATCATCATTACTATTTTTATGACCTCAGGCAAAAATTATCTACCATATTTTCAAATCATAGGAGGAATTAAACAGAACTAAGATCTCTAGTCTAAAAAAAAGGAAAGATTTAGGGGAACATGATAGGATTATTCAAATATTTCAAGAGTTTATATAAGTAAGAATAGATTTATTTTGTATATTTTCAGGCAACCTATCAGGCTGCCTACTAGGTGCAAGACATTGTCCTAAGTGTGGGGAATATGAAGAAAGCCCCCAAATAGTCCTCATTCTCAAGGGACTCAAGTCCAATGGAGGACTCAGCATGCTAGTTTCTATGTTTGTGTGTGTATAATATATAGGTATACATATAATATATGTGTATGTATATGTTCACAATACATATATAAACATATACATATATATTATTTACAGAAGAAAAGAACTAAAATTAAGGAGGACTAGGGAAGCTATCTTGCAGAAGATGGAACTTCAGTTGAGAATTGAAGGACACCCAGAGATAGGGATGAAGTGAGACATTTCTAGGTATGAAGGACCAGTTTTGGCTCTTACCATTATTGTCACTGAATTATATGACCCCTGGGATAATTTCCAAATTATAAAACTTCTTCAAATTGTAGGACTTCTTCAGGAGCTCCGATCCCAGCTATCTAGTGCACTGATAAGAAAAGTGGTTTCTACTACTCTCAGTGGACTACTGGGCAACCATGAGGGGCTCGGTTTCTAGTACAGTCAGTCATTACCCTCCACCCCCCCATCACACACAGCAGCATGCTTCCTGTTTAAAATCAATCAGTACCCTTGTTTAGTTTCTAACAATGGGTATTCATTAAAGAGATATAATAAGAACAGTGGGTACAAAACTTTCTCCCACAAATTGGAAAGAAACATTCCCATTGTACCCATAAGATCTCATAGGGGAAAATGGGCTCAAGCTTATGATAAAATGGCACTAAGGAACACATGGAGAGAATGCCTGTGGAAAATCAGGTCCTGCATATGAAAGTACTTTTCACCCTATTTAGAATTCACAAGAAAATTTCCCTTAGGTATAATTTCTGCTAGACTCTGAAAGTCAGTGTCTTTCTAGGATCTATAGTCAGAACTCCCTATGGTGAGGATTGTGATGCCTGAAGTTACTACAATCTTTGGATGATTGTCTTTAGACATTTCTTTGGAGGCATTTCCTATATCAGCAGCTACCAGTAATCTAGTAACCACTAATTTAATCACTTGTGGGTCCTCTAACAAGCCCTCAAGATCTGCCAAAATTTCACAGTCAGTTGGGGACCCTCTCTTACCCCAAGAAATTCCTTCCCAGATGCTTGGCTGGAAAAGCATCCTCCTTCTAGATTGATCTGCTGTTGGACTTCATGATTCTGAGCTGGCTTACTGTTTCATACAGAAGCCTAGAGATATATCTGATTGTTTCAATCACAAGATTCTTCAAGTGAAACATCACAAAAATATTCTTTAACTGTATTCCTCTCAAATTAACTTGCCTGGCTTACACCTTTAATTGATTGACTAATTCAATCAAGCTGTCTGGAGATGTTCTGTGATTGCACTAATTAGATTGAGATTTTTGGCAGCCTAAACCCTATATAATGATTCTGTGACAAAATCTGAATATATCTGCTTGCTTGTTACATTAAAAAAAAGAGTCAAAAGAATTCGAGTTTCAGAGTTCAAGTGGATAGAAAGTTCAACTCCAATCTCAGACACTGACTAGCTGTCTGCTACAGTTTCCTCATCTGAAAAGGGGGAATAATAATAGCATCTACCTTACAGGGTCATTGCAAAGATCAAGTGAGGTAATATTTGTAAAGTATGTAACAGAATCTGGAATATTATTATCATATTTTTTGTTATTATCATGTGATTTTCCCATTTTGACTTCACTGAATCTTAATCACCTCTCCTATATAATGAAATTAATATGTATACTTCCTACCTCATGGGATGATTGCAAATAAAGCACTTTTAAAACTATTGTTCTTTTTTTCTTCTTCCCAAGTTTCCTGGTTTTCTACAAACTCAGCTCAAATCTCACCTTCTGAGGAGGTCTTTCTTGGTTTCTCCCATTGTTCTCTAACATCATTTTTCATTTGCACCATATTTTTATTTGGATATAGCTATTTTTATATTATCTTTCCCCATTCAAGATTGACCTCAGACACTAAAAGTGGCAGGATTCTGGGCAAGTCACTTAACTTCTATTTTCCTCAGTTTCCTCAACCATGAAATAACAGTAATAATCGAATCAACCTGACAAAGTTGTTGTGAAGATCAAATGAGACAATATTTGTCAAACAACAGCAACAACAAAACTTAGCAGAGTTCCTGGCCCTGGAACATAGTTGGCCTTTATACATGCTCATTCCTGCTTTCCCCCCATTAAAATGTAAGCACCATGAAAACTAGTACTAAGGTTTTGGTTTTTTTTCATCCTTCAGTGCCAGTGTTGTCACATGGTCTTTACTTAATAAAACCTTAATGACTGGTTAAGTTTTGGGTAAATGTGAACTATCACTGCATAGGCTTTTAAAGTTGATGGGAAAAGAATACAAGTTCCAGTATGTTAAAACCAACTTACTGGGTTCAATTTGGTAAATTTATTTCATAACTTGGGCAGCTAGGTGGCGCAGTGGATAAAGCACCGGCCCTGGAGTCAGGAGTTACCTGGGTTCAAATCCGGTCTCAGACACTTAATAATTACCTAGCTGTGTGGTCTTGGGCAAGCCACTTAACCCCATTTGCCTTGTAAAAAAAAACCAACTAAAAAAAATTTATTTCATAACTAGAAGACCAGCCCAAGATAAGCTCCCAAAGGTTCATTATCACTATGGCTACTAGTCATTCAATGGGACCCCAAAACAGTAGTTTGAATATCTACCTCAGTAGACAAGATGGTATGCATACAAACAATGAAATAATGTGTCAGCTAAGAATCAAAGTGGAATTGACTGTTATGAAGGTTTAAGCTATTTGTAGACAAGATCTTGGTAATGTTTTTTGGGGTTTTTTTTGCCTATGTATCAGCATTTCCTTCGTTGTCTATCCATGGCATAGTAGGCTCTTTATATTGATGATGAAATGAATTACCAAGCAAGCAGAAGCAATGGAGGATGGAATGGGAAAAAGTAACATGGATAAAAGATAGTCTGTTTAGGCTATCACACTTTTTCTTCATATAATTTCCTGTCTTTTAACTTTTCTTCTTATAATAAGTTAGGCTGAGATGTTAATATAATGGAAGAGTCTGAAATGGATATACTATAAGAGAGAAAATGGAAAGCAAATGAGTAAATCCAAAGAATAAATAGAGAGAAAAACAGCTATCGAGATTCACTTATTTCAGAGAATGAGAGTTTTCAGGGTGAGAATTTGGCCCACATAAGAGACTCAGCTCAGGATGGATGCAAACACCCATCTGAAAATCACCCCAGAAGAACGTGGTGCTTCTTGGTAGTTACTTTGAATTTGCACAAACTCTTATGAATGCTGTTCAGTTAGATGGGATGTTGTTATTTCCAAGGTTGGGCTTTAATGCTTTATCTTTTTTTCTTTAAAGAAAACAACAACAATGCTTTTTGATTTCAAAATGAAAACCTAGTTCTATTTAACAGTTGGAGTCAGATTTACAGAGATTCCAGCTGGAACGATAAAGCAGAACTCTGAGTAGGTCTCTGGGCATGTCTAAAGACAAATTCGAGTTTTCTGTTTGGTATAAAGCTGCCTATAGCTGGTGGCACAATGCACAAACTCATCTCCTGGGTACCAGGCCTTTAGTTGGCAGAAATCTAGGGAGACAGTGCCAGCTTGTGCCAATTTTCAATTCTTATGTTGGAGCAGAACCCAAAACTAGATGATTGGAAACCACTCTATCCTATCCACTGCCAACATAGAAGCCCCCCCTTATATCTCTAACCAGCATCCTACCAAAATATTGTACATGTTTATTCTTTTTCATCCATAGGTCCCAGAGAGTTTTCTAAGTAATAAAACAAGACAAAACAAAATATAAAATAAAATTCAACTCTCAAATGATTCACTCATTGAGAAGCTGAGAAAGGATCATTATGCTATTTTATAGATACTTATAGATACCTAAAGTGAGGTACATATAATAGTATAGAATAGTATAGAAATTTTCAAAATACTTTGCATCCGAGGCAGCTAAGTGGTGCAGTGGATAGGGCACTGGCCCTGGAGTCAGGAGGACTTGAGTTCAGACACTTAATACTTACTTAGCTGTGTGACTTTGAGCAAGTCACTTAACCTCACTGCCTTGCAAAAACAAAAAAAATACTTTGCATCTTTGTCTCATTTGATCCTCACAGTAAAATCTTGTGGTAAATGCTATAGGTATAATTAGCCTCATTTTAAAGTTGAATTAATTGAAACCAAGAGAAATGACTTGCCCAAGATCACACATCTAGTTAAATGTCTGACATTACAGTTTCTGACTCTATTTTTTTAGTTTTTTGCAAGGCAAATGGGGTTAAGTGGCTTGCCCATTGCCCAAGGCCACATAGCTAGGTAATTAATAAGTGTCTGAGACTGGATTTGAACCCAGGTACTCCTGACTCCAGGGCTGGTGCTTTATCCACTGCGCCACCTAGCCGCCTCGAGTTTCTGACTCTTAACTCCAACATTGTCTTCATTATGCCAAATTGCTTGTCAACAGAGAGGTCCAGTTATTTCTGCCCATTAAATAACTAACAAAAACTAAATAAATATGAAACAAGAACAAGATTGGTAACTTGCATAACCACACAAGTCAGACTGGAACATTTAGTTCTTTGTACTCAGATGTTAATGAGACACTTTTTAAAAATATGTAAAAAGGCTTATCTTCAGGTGAAATAATTTTTGTTTGTTTTTTTTCAAAAAATAACAGTCCACCTGGTCAGACTTCTAAACACAGTTGAAGATGTGGTGTTTCTATAAAATCAAGGACTTTAGCCACAGTGAAATATTTTATGGTCTTTTGATTACCTTTTATACAAAGGATTTTGCAAATGCAGGAAGATTACTATGACAATGGTATTGTTGGAGATATTACTATGATGTGGGCAATATTGGAATTTCATCTGTAGAAGTCAGGAAGGGAAGGGAAAGAAGGGGAAGGAAGAAAGAATGGGAGGAGAGGGGAGGGGAGAAAAGTGAAGAATAATTTAAAAATCTGAATCTTTAGAAGGCAAGAAAGAAGGGAAACAAGAGTGAAAATTATTGAATCAGAGAAGGGGGCTTAGGCCTAGAAAGCTAAGATGTCATACTTTTAATAGCTAGTCTCTCTTCTAAGAGAAAACTATTTTATTCACTTCAGAAAACTAGCATTCTTAATCATTTAAGAGCCATGGGTCATAGAAATTCCTTTGAAGTAGCACTTATTAACATTCTGCCTCTTGAAAAATTGTTTTAATACACTTCTGAGGCCACCAACTTGCTGCTACAGGAAACACAGCTGCTTCATTTAAGTTCACTAAAGTTGCTCACTTAGTTTTCTATTTTATTTTTCAAGTTGATATTCCAAGAATGTCTAGCACACAATAAGCACTTAAATGATGTTTGGTCAAGTGATGGCTCTAGACCTTATCTGCCACTGGGAAGATCAAGGCAAAGGCAGAACCAATAGTGTCATCATCTGGAAAACAACCAAAAAACCTTAAGATGGAAAAGGGGAAGAGGTAGAATGAGGTATAATACATATATTTTGTGTGTGTGTATAGGTATATATGTTATGCTTTGTCCATGGAGATAGGCATTACATAAAGAACATTTTGTTTTGTTCTAATCACTCATTAGAGACCCTTGAAGGTCACAGTGACACACATGAAAGAAAAAACTGCTGAAACCTTAAAGAACATAGCTATATCCATCCTTTTCTACTCCATGAAAGTATTTTCTGACTTTTTCTCTCTCCTCATACAATCTTATAATAGTCTTAGGGGATGCTTGAAACAAACATCATATATTCTGTTTCTCTTTTTAAATAAGTTGGTTTAATGTAACTTCTGCACATCACTATAGTCTTCTGGAGCAAATGGCCCCGTCTATTCTCATCATGTTCTCAAGATCCCAGTGAATTGCCTTCCCTGTTATGCTAACACTAATGTCTCACAACCTGGTATTATCTGCAAATGTAATACTTCTTCATTGTTCTATCCAAAATATTTCTTTGTCTCTATTTCTTAGTCTCTGCCTCTACCTCTGGCTGCCTGTCTCTGTCTCTGTCTCTCTCTGACTCTCTCTGTCTCTGTCTCTCTCTCTGTTTCTCTCTCTTCCTCTCTCTCTCTCTCCCTCTCTCTCTCCATATATATATATATATATATATATATATATATATATATATGTACATATATACAAATAGGAAGAAATATAGATACATATATCTTTAGCCATTTCTCTATATATTCATATATATATATGTCTATATAGCTATGAAGACATAAATTGATAGCTCTATACCCATTTCTCTCTCTCTCTCTCTCTCTCCATATATATATATATATATATATATATATATATATACATATATATGTATACACACATACACACATACGCAAATATATGTGTGTATTTGGCATGTTAACTTGAGTACAGACTTTTTACTCTGCCCAATTTCCACTAATCCACCTAAGCATTTTGTGACCAACTCCTCAGTTGATAATGATGTTTGTCCTTTGTTATCAAAGAAGACATGATGTCAGGGAAAGTGATGCCATGACAAGCACATGAACTGGATATGAGGGAGGGGGTGCTGTGCTCAGTCACCAGCCTCACTTTCTCCTCCAGAGACATCTGGGTCCATTGGTCAGATATGAATCAGGATGACTGGAGATGGCCTTGGTTGTGAGCCAATCAGGGTTAAGCAACTTGCCCAAGGTCACATATCTATTGTTAAATGTCTGAGATTGGATTCTAATTCCCATCTTCTTGACTCTAGGGTTAGTGCTCTATTTACTGTGCCACCTAGTTGCCCTGTAACTCTACAGTTAGCATTTTAAGGGTTTGCATGTCATAAAGTGTTGACTGAAAACTGTTTAATTCATAGTTACTTCTCTTCAATCTATTCAATCCATCATTCTTTCAAAGAAGGGACATGTATTTCTGCTACAGAATAAAAAATTGTAGAAGCCTAGAGCTTAAAAAGGACAATAGAGATCATTTAGCCCAACTCCTTCATTGGACATAAG
This sequence comes from Macrotis lagotis, assembly GCF_037893015.1. Taxonomy (NCBI): domain Eukaryota; kingdom Metazoa; phylum Chordata; class Mammalia; order Peramelemorphia; family Peramelidae; genus Macrotis; species Macrotis lagotis. The sequence goes on along the minus strand of NC_133659.1, from coordinate 70,364,050 downwards.
GATAGCAATATTGATGATGATAATGATATTAAAACTTTACCAGTCAAATTTTAAAGGAATAATTGAATTGAATGATTACATTGAACTGAATAACATGCAACATAAGTTGATATTTAACCTCTCAATATCTTAGTCAATTCACTAAGACTGTAAATTATAGACTTTTGCAGATCGTCATTAAGGGAAGAAATTTACCTACCCTGATGAATCATGTCTAGGACAAAAATGAGAACAATCCATACTTACATCAACCTTGAAGTTTTAACAACATTTTTCTCCCCAATTATTAGATTAGACTGTTAGTTCTTGGAGGGCAGGAACAGGATTATTGCCTCTTTTCTGCATCCTCATCAGCAAGGTAGGTACTTAATAAAAGCTTATTGATTATTTGACAGAACAGCCATTAGAGTGTTTATTGAATAGATGAAGAAATGGAGATTTGGCAAGATTAAAATGACTGGGCCACAGCCACATCTATTACCAAAGGAGTCAGAGGTGAGAGACAATCAGGTCTCCTGAATTAAAGTACTATTTGATTCTCTCTCTCGAATAGACAAAAATTTACTAAGTTGGGCTCAGAAGAGTTAAGCAGCTTGCCCCAGCCCCCTTGACTAAAACAAAGCCATTAAGCTTAGTGACAGGCATGCTAAGAACTCGGGTCTCTAAGAACTCAGGTCTCTCTCAAGGCTATATATTTTTTCCCACTAGATCAAAAGTGATTTTCTTTAAGGTACGTCGAGGTCAGATTAGTCATCATGTCTTCCAGGATTCTCCCTAGTGTAGAAATTAAGGTTTCAGATCTGTAATTTTTCATGATTCAAGTCTTCTCTTTAAACACATACACTGAGGCACATAGGCAAAGAAGCTTACACTGACTCTTTCCCAAGCTTTAGACCCCTCCTTAGTCCCTCATGAGCCTCAAAACTGTACGCTGGTGATCCCAATGTGACTTATTTATTAAACAGCCCTTCACTGCAACTTCCTCACAGCTTTGTTTCCCAAGGTTTCAATATGTATCTGTGTTATTGTTTATCCTTGTTCTCAGTTAGCTTTCTTTGTAATAACAAAGATTTAAAAAGCATTGATGCTTCTACTTTGTTACTGTGTGTGTGTGTGTGTGTGTTAGCTGTCACTCCATGTCTAATAAAAAGTCCTGTTTCTCTTAAATTTCTTTTGTGCTATTGATGTGTCAAGTATATTTTTTCTCTTCACGTCTTTTTCAATTTGCATCTCATTTCCTGCTTCAGTTTTTCTAACCTTAATCCTATGAGCTTTCAATATTTTTTTTGTATATTTCTCCTTGGTAAACTGCCCCAGCTTCCCATTTCCCACTCCCAGGGTTCTACTCATAAAATGCAGAAAGATGTACTGGATTCTCATTCTTCCCTATTGACCCACTAAAGATTCCCAGGTTCAGTACTTTGAGCCAGAGGTAGGATCACAGTTTCAGTATGACAGCCAAACTTTAAAGGCATAAAAGGAGGCACCCTTCAAGCAATGGCTATGACAAAAAGTGATTGAAGAGTCCCACCCAATACCCATTTGTTTAGAATCACCAAAAGTCTTAAATAATTCTTTTAAAATTTTTCCTGGAGTCTTCACGGGTTTTTAGTAAAATACTCCCACATGTATTATGCTAAAAACAGAGTAGATTTATGTATAACTGAGTTCTTTTCCCAATTCTTAATGTGGTGTACTTTACTACCATACTATCCAAAAAAGCAGTTATGTTTATACTTCCTTGGTTTTTCTTTTCTCTCCATCCTCTCTTGAAGAGGAGAGGGGTCAAGTAATCATGGAGTATCAAAGAATCTTTCAATAAAAAGTGTTAAGAAATCCATTCTGTAATTGGAATACGTAGGGGAAAGTAATGTGAATATGCAAAGAATATCTTCCCTGTGGGATGGCAGGGTGTGGATAAGACAATATAAAGTGCCCCATTTCTTATCTCTTTGAAGCCTGCTCCCCCCCAAAATAAAATGCATCAAGGTATGAAAGAATAATTATAAGTACAATCTTCACTTTCTTTGGGGAAGAATATAGGACCTAGATAATCTTGGGATCAAAGCTCATCTGGTCCAACTTGCTCATTTTATAGATAAGGCAAGTGAAATCCTAGGACATCAAGTGATTTGTTCAAAATATCAGTGACTAAATATACAAGATGGGATTTGAACCTAGTCCTCTGACTCTAAAATCAGCACTCTTTCTATACTACTAAATGATTATGAGCATCTACTATGTGTCAGTCACCATCTCAAGTTCTTTAGATTCAAACAAAGGCAAAAATGGTCCCTACTTTTAATGTGAGATACCACATGAAATTGCTATTTATTTATACAGGATAAATACAGATGATGAATAGAAGTAAGGCACTAGAATTCATAGGGATAAGGAAAGTCTTCTTGTAGAAGGTGGGGTATAGTTAGGATTTGAAGGAAGGCAGATAAGTCAGGAGATGGAGGTAAAAAGGGAGAGCATTCCAGGAATGGGAAAATATCCAGATTTGGGTGATGTGGTAAAGGCAGAACAACAAAGAATTGTCATTGGCCTGTAGATACTAGTGAAGTACAAGGTATAAGAAGATTGAAAAAAATGGGAGACTAGGCAATTATGAAGGAATCTGAATGCCAACAGGGAATTTTATATTTGATCTTAAAAGGCACTGGAGTTCATTAAATAAAGAGCTGATATAATCATACCTGTTTAGAAAGATTACTCTGGCAGATCAGTGAAGGATGGAATGGATTAGGGAGAGACTTGTGGCAGGGAGATCCACCAGCAAGCTGTTATAATGGACTAAATGTGAGATGATGAAGTCCCACACCAGACTGGTAGCAGCATCAGAAAAGAGGGGGTCATATAAAAGAGTTGTTATGAAGGTAAAGTGCCATTTCTCCCTTTATATCAATATTCCTAAACTAATTTATTGCTGTGGTTAAGACCTCAAAACCCTCAATCTCTCAGAACTTCCTTAGGTCATGATGTGTTAGAAGATAGATAAGTAGGTCTACACATTTTTTATAGGTATATTGGGGATAAATAGATAAACACATATAGAAACTTAGAAGAAGAGTCGGGGCTGGATTTATGTGTGAATGATACATAAACACATATATACATACGTGTGATATATAAATACACACTTAAATACACACAGACATTTACATATGCATATATGTATCTATCTCCAACCTTGATCTTTCCCTTGAACTTCAATTTCCTATCACCAACTCCTTGCTGGGCATTTCAAACTAGATGTACCAGAGACATCTCAAACTTAATATATCTAAAACTGAACTTATCTTTTGCCCCAGAACCTACCTCTCCTCCATACTTCCTTATTTATGTTGAAATATCTCAGTTCTTCCAGTCTCCTAGGTTTACAACCTAGGATATTATCTTCAAACCTTCATTTTCCTTCTCCCCACATACCTCTTGCATTTCTTTCTATTTAAACAGCTAAGTTAACTACCCTAAGTTCAGACCTTCATTAGTTCTTGCCCAGATTATTACAACTGTCTCCTAATTGGTGGTCCTGTCTCATGTATCTTCCTATTTTGGCCCATCTTCCACACTGTTGTCAAAGTTATTTCTCTTAACTGCAGATATTGCCATGTAGTCTCCCTGCTCAATAATATGCAATGACTTAACCAAGCTCAATAATGGATTTATAGTGGAGTTGTAAATTGGTACAGCCATTTTGAAAACATTTGAGAACATTGTTCAAAAAAAAGTAACTAAACCACACATAATCTTTGACCTACTGATGCCACTACTATGCCTATATGTCAAAGAGATCAAAGAAAGGGAAAATCCTACATGTAAAAACTATTTATAATAATCCTTCTGAAGTGACAAAGAACAGACAACCAAGGGAGTATCTATCATTTGGAGAATTATCAAACAATTATGGCATGTGACTATAATGGTGTTCTAAGAAATGATGAACGAAATCATTTTAGAGAAAACTCAAAAGACTTGTTCAAACTGATTGAAGAGTGAAGTGAGCAGAATAAGTGAGCAGAAGAATAATTTGTATGTCAATTATTTTGTAGAGATAAACAATGTAAAGAAATTTTAGAATCCTGATCAATTCAGTGGCTATCCATGGAGCCCAAAAGTGTAATGATTAGTTAGTTATTCACCTCCTAACAGAGGAGTGATGAACTGAGGATGCAGAAGGAGGCATATACTTGTTTGAATGTGGCTACAATCAGAGTTATTTTGCTTGACTATGAATATATGTTTTTTTAAAAAAAATGTTTCTGTTCTTTTGATATTTAGGGGTCATGGGAAGAAGGAAACCCCACTGTTGTTCATTAAAAAAAGAACTTTAATTTTTTCAAATTAATCTGATTAACCTTGCCTCAAGAATAAACCTCTCTATTTACTGTAATAGAGTACAAACCCCTCTATTAATTGTAAAATCCTTCAGAAACTGACCCTAAACTATTTACGGTATCATTGCACATTTCTCCCTCAACAAAGTACCTAGAATATACCAAATTCTTAATAAATACTTGTTTTCTTGACTTGACTTATATATACTCTGCAAATGAGCCAAATTTACCTCCATTCTCTTCATGCTATGCCCTGTCTCTGTGTCTTTCTACTATCTATTCCCAATGCTTGGAAGGCCTCTTTCCTTGCCTACACTTCATAGGATCTCTCTCCCTTCAGTTAATGAATAAGCGAATTTAAAAACATTTATTAAGTTCTTTCTACATAACAAGCACTGTGCTGAATACAGAAGGCAAAACTTGAAAAATCCTTTATGGTTCCTGGCATTCTAATTAGAAGAGACAATATATATAAGAACATTCAGCTACAAAGACAATGAACTCTTTCTATATTCTTTCTGAGTGAATTCATTATCTGTCATGAGATAAGATTTCGTCTCTTTAGAGATGACTCAAATCTATATGTCTAGTCCTTATGTAGCCTGGGAATGGGGAAGGAGGAGAGCAGAAGAGAAGGGAAGAGAGGGAATGTATTGATGAAATATTTCTCGTGTCACAAACTGCAGGTTGGCATCTCCACCTGAAAATCTTCTGGGCATCTCAAACTCATTGCTTCCAAAATAGGATTCATTGTCTTCCTCTCTTCCCCAACTTTCCCATAACTTCCTCATTTTTCTTTGGGACATCTTCCCAATCACTCTTGTTTCCAACTTGGAGTCAATCTCTATTATCTTTTTCCAACACTATTCAGTCTATCATCAAGCTTTGTTGATTCTTCCATATTAACTCTCTTGTGCATCTTGCCAACGTGCCAAATACATTGGATAGCCTAGAGTCCAATTCTATCCATTGCACAAAATCATAATTCATACTAGAGAAGTTTTTGAAAAGCCTTCATATCTTTTACAACTATACCTATATCTTCAATCATATGACCACATCTCTATTTTAGGCCCTTATCATCTTCCTCTGAGACTATTGCTTTTCTGGCTTGATCTCCTACCAACCTAACTTCCCACCAATGTATTTTTCTAAAGGACTTGAAATTCACAGATCTTTCCTACCAAAGAAGCATAGTGCTTCCCTATTGCTTCTGGGATAAAATATACAAAAGTACTATTTGACTTTTAAAGTCTTTTACCATCTGACTCCAAGCTATCTTTCCAAAATTTATATTACATTCGCTATCCCTCAGGTACTCCATGTTCCAGACAAACTGGCCTTCTTGCAATTCCTTGGACAGGATATTCCATTTCCCACTTCCCCAACTTTCTACAATCCATTCGCCATGCATAGAAACCTCTCCTTTCATTAAAGGCTCAGCTCAGGTGTCATTTCCTACACAATGCTATTTACTCTCTCCAAATATTTGTAATCTCTCCCCAATAGCCCTATAGAGATTATTTTGTCCTTGCTTAGTATATATTTCATATTTGCTGATCTAAGTTCATGATGATGTTTCCTGTAAAATACATATTTCTTGAAGGCAAATCTAATTTTCTTTTTGTGATTTTGTAACTCTGATACCTAATGTTGCACCTGAACTAGCTAAATTAAATTTACTCACAGGAATCAGAACCAATGCAAAGGTTAAAACTTGAAGTCTCTATACCCAAATTAAAGAAAAACCCTCACCCTTGTGAGCTACTACTTGCTGCAGGTCTTAAGACTTTCCCATGATACTGACAAGTAATCACAAAATACCCATACACAGACATGGAGAGTGGCATTTCTGGCATTCAAAATTTGAACTTATAAAAATTAATATGTAAAAGCATCCTTGTTGCTCATCCCTTCCTTCCCCCCCCCCTTTTCCTTCCCCAAATGACCTTGTGTTTGGAGCCAGTTTGGCACACAGCAAAAAAAAAAAATACTAAACTTAGGGAGGAAAAATGAGGTTGAATCCAAGACTATACATGAATAAACTGACTAGGTGTGTGACAACTGGAAAATCTTAACTTTTCAGTGTTTCAGTTTTCCAAACTGTAAAATGGGGATAATAATAGGAAAATCATTGAAAAACTTCTTTCAGGGGTGGCTAGGTGGCATAGTGGATAGAGCACCGGCCCTGGAGTCAGGAGTACCTGAGTTCAAACTGGCCTCAGACACTTAATAAATTACCTAGCTGGGTGGCCTTGGGCAAGCCACTTAACCCCATTTGCCTTGCAAAAACCTAAAAAAAACCTTCTTTCCACACTTATTCTGATCCTCTGGACTTAATATCTGTTCCCTAGGTACCTTTTCAGGAGCTGAGGACACCTCTTCTGATTATGAGTTGCTACTCAGAACTGCTATTAGAGGAAGTCCTCTGACCAGAAACACTAATTCCTTTTCTGGATTCACTCTAATTTCTCTGTATTTTAATATCTTGCCTTCTTCCAGTGAGAACATTTTGCTGTTCAGTTCCTTTTCGTGCATATTCTTCTTCCCTTAGAAATATACTCCCCATTTTTCTTTTTTTGCTTATATTTGTATTTACAGTACCTATCACACAGTAATCTTGGAATAAATGCTCTCTATCTCTCTCTACCCCTCTACCTGTCTAAGCTGCATTTGTTTGCCCTAGGTGACCATGTAAATTACCTACTTTTAGATCTCATTCTGGGTGTAAATATACCTAAATTTTTGGCAAATAATTTACCCTTGTTTCTTGCAATGGCTATCTCCATAGCATTACAGAAACAACCTTTGTTTCTTCTCTTCCAATTCTTCTTCTTCTTCTTCTTCTTCTTCTTCTTCTTCATCATCATCATCATCTTCATCTTCATTTTCTCCTCCTTTTCCTCCTCATTCTCCACCTCTTTTTTCCTTCTCTTCTTTCTCCTTCTTCTTCCTCTTCTTCCTCTTCTGTTTTCATCATCTTCTTTTTCATCTTCATATTTTCCTTATCGTATTCTTCCTCCTCCTCTTTCTTCTTCTACTCCATTTATGACTCTATCATTTTCCTCAATAGTCCAAAATAAACAGTATGATGAGTGATTTTGGTCTATGGGGGAAGAGGAGATGTAGGAGAGAAGGAATTGTTTTTTTTCCAAACTGGCATGGTAGACTCTAACTCACTGCTACATTAATTGAATATTCCATACCCATCATTCTTAAGAAAACTTGTACAAATAAGAGATGCAGATGACATGGTCCTGGACCTCAAAAAGTCAATAATAAGATATGGAAGATAAACACATAAAATTCTAATGGATTGAGTTTCATGCCTACCCTTCCTCCAAGGTTCATTTCAGTTCTCACCTATCATCCTGTAAACTTCAGAATAACTCCAAAAGAGAAACAGGAATGAGACTGATATTATACCTGTATAAAAATCAGTTAATCAAAAGGCATTTATCCAGGGCCTATTATGTGCCAATTACTTTGCCAAGAACTAGGGATACTAACAAAGACAAAAACAACCAACAATAATAACGAAATAAAACTAGTCTTTGCCTTCAAGGAGTTTACATATTATTGGGGGGGGGGGTATGCAAATAAATAGCCAAATACAAGCTGCATGAAGAGTCAAAGGAATCTTAGAAAAGATTCAGGTGAATGTGTTTGAAAGTATGAGCTGACATTGAAAGAAGTCAGGCAGAGTTTCCAAGAGGCAGAGGTGAAGGGGGAAAGCATTACCAGCATAAAAAAAACCAGTCAGGACAAAGGAATGAAGCTTCTAATGGACATTTGAGGTAAAAGTAGTTTTGCACCCCACTTTAAGATGAGGAAACTAAGACCATAGAAATAAAGGGAGTGGCACCAGATTGCACCTGTACTAAATAGCAGAGCCAGGGTTCAACCTCAGTTCACCTGATTCCAAATTCAGGACTTCTCCCTCTGTATCACAAGGAGATAGAATTAGTCACAGAATGTTTTCTGGAAGAAATGAGTTCTGAATTGGCTCTTGAAGGAAGTCTTGGGTAGGGGTTGGCAGACTGGACAGGGGAAGGCATTCCAGGTGGAAAGGAAATGACCTGAGCCAAAGTGCAAAACTGACATTAAGTAAGAAGTGGGTTGAGGGCAATAAGGTGACTGAATGGTTTGGAATGCAGGGGCCATGCTGAAAAATAACAAAGGATAAGGTTTCCTCTTGCTGTAAGTCTGAAATAACTGCCCCAAAGGAACCAGCTTTCACTTTACATCCACTATTACAAGGAAGAAAGACAGAAAGAAAGAAAGACAGACAGACATACAGAAAGAAAGAAGAGAGAGAGAGAAAAGAGGGGAAGAGAGAAAGAGAAAGAAGAGAGAAAGAAAAGAGGAAGGAAGGAAGGAAGGAAGGAAGGAAGGAAGGAAGGAAGGAAGGAAGGAAGGAAGGAAGGAAAGGAAGAAAGAGAGAGGGAGGCTGGAAGAAGGGTTGAGAGAAAGAGAAGGGAGAAAGGGAATAAATAGGAGAGAGGGAGAGAAGAAAAGAAAGGAAAAAAGGACAGAGGAAAGGAAAGGAGGAGGGAGAGAAGCAGAGAGGAAGGAAGGAATAAAAAGAGGGAGGAAAAGATAAAGGAAGAAAAGAAAGGAAAGAAAATGAAAAGCACAAGAAAGAAAAAAATAAGTCTCATAGAAGGCAGCATGCAAAAATTTTTAACTAGGGTATCCTGCACAACATTTTGTCTTGGCTTCCTCCTGAACTCTCTTCTCTTCACCTTGCTTGCCTCTGTATCTGTTTTCCCTCAGTCTGACTTTGATACTACTCAGTCCTTCTTAGTATTTTTAGATTACTTTTGATTTGAAACAAAAAATTTTCTTCCAAATGTTTTCCTCTTCCTTTCTCTACTTCTCAGTCTCTTTCACCCCACTCTTGCCAGTATCTTTTTCTTTTCCCTTCTACCTCCATTTCCTTTTCTCTTTATTTTTCTTTCAATCCTCATGTGCCCATATCCCCTCTTATTCCTCCTCCCCTCCCTCTGTGTATACCTCTCCTTCCAGCTTTGGTGTCAAAAGCCAATATCTGGTCCTTCAAAATCTGCCCTACCCAGAGGGCCCCAGACAACACTTTAGAATAATCTTACTGTCAAGAAAACTGGCTGGACTCATTCCCAGGCAGGGAGGAGCTGCGGTTAGGGATGCACTAGCCAAGAAGCTTCTTGTCTGCCTGAGTAATGGGGTAGGGGAATGGTCAATTCTCAACCATAAGTGTAATGTCAGCAGTTCCATAGGGCAGGTGGGAAACTGTGCTTCTAAGTCTTCTGAATCCATTTCAGCAGAGAGACAGTATGACCTTAGTCTTTGGATGCTGGAACTTATGAAAACTGAGAGGTCCGAGGAAGAAAAAGACAGAACAATAAAAAAAAAAATCTCATATTCTCACAACCTTAGGAAAAGGCAAAAGCCCCAAACTCAAATTCTAACTCCATCTTCTGGCTTCCTTCCTTCTATCCTAATGCAGAAGGAGTAACAGAAGGGAATGCTCAGGCTCTGTTTGATCTCTTCCCAGCTCACAGAGTGTTTATCTCCCTCCCTCCTTGGTCCCCTACCCCCAAAGCCTTCCTCCTCCCTTCCCTCCTTACCCCCTGCCCTGGAGATGATTCACTCTTTCATTCCATCCTCCCCACCCCACTGCCATCTGTTTTCCTAATGATGGCATCAGATGAGCTGTTTTGTTGGCCTTCATCATATAACAAAGCATCCTCCATGCTAACTAACTAGTATTCCTCATTTATTCCCCTCAAAATGCTTTAAAAATGATGGTTTTCCTTATCCCTACCCTATCACCTCCCCCCATTATTTTCTCTTCCCCCACCCATTAACTGCACCCTCTCTCTTGGACTCATGTACATCATGATTTTATCGAGAAACTGGATCCAATAAAAAGAGAGACACAAATGAATAGGGGGATTAATGTGTGTGTATTTGGCACCAGGGGGATTTAGAAGTGGGGGTGCTGGAAGACAAGACAGTCCAACTGCTCAGGCTCCAATGAGCAAGGATGAGCCAGGATTACCCAAGTGTTACTGCTAAGTAGCTTAATTATTCCCAGTGAAAGCTTTGGAAGACAAACCTGTGGTGGTTGAGGATGGAATAAGTAAGTATTTGTCATTGACCAGTTCCAGGGTGGGAAGGTTTCAAGTAAAGTGGATCCCTCCCCCCCACTTTCCGCACATGTCAATTCTCTTTCATCATTCCCTTTTGAGATAGCCCCCCCCCCCCAAAGGCTCAGAACCTTTTCCCTGCAGAAACACTATGCTTATATTTTTATCTTATATCCACTCTAACCCTTCTGATTTGTTAAAGTAGTAATCTGCTAGATTCCTGACCTAGAAAGTCAACTGGAGAACAGAGATTTGAATAGAACATGTATTAAAGCAACATTGGACCAGTCTAAGTTGAATAAAATACAGGTTTTAGAGTTAGAAGAACTGGGTCCAAATATCACCTTCAATGACCTTGAATTTATCCCTAAACCTCTCTAGTATTCAGCTCCTTATTCATAAAATAAGGGGATTGAACACAAAGACATTTGAATTCTTTTCCAGCTCTAAACCATCCATCCTCTGACTCTGTTGTATGATTCCAGCTATTCCGCAAATCATCAAGTCTAATTTCAGACTAATCAAAACAAATCTTGGAACATTTCTTTTTTGTTCAAATGAGATTATATATATATGTGTGTGTGTGTGTGTGTGTGTGTGTGTGTGTGTATGATATATAATTTATAAAATGCATTGCTAAACATAAAGCACTATAATACAGGCTAGTTATTAGTAGTAGTAATAATTTTTCCTTCACTAGGCTAAGACTTGATTTCATCTACAAGTAAAAATACTGCCACAGATATCTTTTAGATACTCCGAAAGCCCTTGACCAAATTTAGATTCTAATTATTTCACTCAAAGAATTGCCAACTTCAGAAGACCCATCTTCTAATTTGTGGAGGTTTCAAAAAGTTCAGTGTTGTAAGAAAGAAGTTAACGAAAGGATCCTCTTTTAATGGACTAAATAAGGATGTCACAAATTCTTTACTAAGACAGGACATGGGAGGGGAGGAATAAAATAGCTTACCTCACATGATTGGATGCAGTGAACCAGGCTGGGATCTGGGTGCCACCTCCGTCTACCAGTACATACTATATTCTGAGAAGGAAAAGGAGGAAAATAAATTATTAGTTCAATGTAAAGATAAATCAAAGAGACCCATAGCTTTCCTAACCTTAGGGCCACTTTATGAGACTCATAGATCCTTGTGAGTTCAACCTACCATGGCTAATCTCCCAGGATATCCTTCTATTAAGAGGAAAACAGTTGTTTGTAGAATTAAAAAAAAAAAAGGTCTCTGAATTTATAATTCAAGAAACTGTATTGGGATTTTGACTTAACTTCTTACTTTCTGTGTGATCTTAAGCAAGTCACTGCTCGCCAAGCCTCAGTTTCCTGAGTAACAAAGTAGAATTGGACAAGATGACCTTCAAGCTCCCTTCCAGCAATAAATCTATGATCCTGCATTCTATCAAAGGGGCCAGAGTGAAGCAAACTTTCCTGAAGTCTTCCCACCTCATAGAATGACCTTATAGGAAGTAATCAGGTTCTAAGTAGACATGGCTCCTTGGACCTCCGATGTAAATGTCTAAATAAGGAATAGAAGTCCATTGAGTTCTCACTGTGATCTTGTCAAAGTTATAAATCTTTCCCTTCCATAGGCCATAAAAGGGGGAACACTCATTGTTTAAGCACCTCGTAAATGTAGCTCTTTGAAGCAGCTGGGGATCAGTATGACACCAAAGGAAAGCTTGGGGGGGCAGTTCACTCCTGCCCAACACCCAGTTCTCCCATATTTCAAAACATCACTGCTGTTTGCCCACAAGACTTTGTTTGCCGTCCTTTGCCCTGGGTGAAACTCACTGTTGACATATCTAAGTACTTTTCAATATTGCTGGCTTCAAAAGTTCCAGGGAACTCTCTTCAGAGAAAACAAGCTGATCCAAAACAGGAACAAAAACTCTTTTCCCATCTGGCTACCCTCTCTATTTCCCATCCACCCACCCCCAGGCACCAGCATTTCAAACACCAATATTTGGAAGAAAAGAATAGTTTGGCAAGGTGAGAGTTCTTCCTTTAAAAAAATGTTTATACCGCCTCCTAAAATTGAAGCAGTATATTTTATAATACATATACAGTACAACAATTAGATTACTGATGCACTCATTAGACAGGCAGTTCAATCAATAATTAAAACAGGACCTACCGGATTTATTTTATATGGGGGGTGGGTGGGTGAGTGATGAAGCATCTCTATTACGCATATCCTGGAATATCCATTCCCTCCCAATGAAATTCCGCTTTTAGACTAAACTCTATTCCCCCAATAAAAATCCCAACCATTTAAACCCATTTAATTTAGAATTGTGATAAAAACAAAGATATGGCTAAAGGCAACATTGTGTTATGCAGGGGAAAAAGAATGAAAAAGCCGAGAAATACAATAAAGGGAATGGGGGATAAGTTGTGTCAACTTAAGAAAGGCTGCTTTAAACCACTTTAGAATTACTCACTGATATATAAGCAATTAATACCCATAAGTGATATTGGCCATCTATTAAAGCAGTTCTATCAAGAGTGTTGCTTGGCAATGTCTACAAGTTTTGCTAGTTGCAAATAATGACCATCATATGTTTTAAAACACTTTGTAATTCAGATAGTCATTCTTCCTGAAATAGTCTAGATTTTGACAAGTATTATAGTTATTTATTTGCGTACATGTCTAGTCTCCCTTACAAGACAATAAATACCTTATGGGTCACAATTGGTTTTCATTCATCATAGTATTTCCCCTCCCTCACACACTTACCACACTACTTTCCATCTAGTAAGCATTCAGTAAAAAGCTAGATGAAGGAATGAAAGAGAGGGGATGTTTAATCTTTTTTAACAACACTCATAGCTGAAGCCTCAAGGCATTCTGAGGATGAGATAGGAAACAGCATATGCCAAGAAATCAAATCACCCCTAACAACTTTTCCACAATCTCCCCTCTGATAATGATAGAAACAGCCCAGGATTTTGAAGCCAAAAACCAAGGGAATAGTAGAGTCAATAGACCTATTTCTAATTCAGCACCCAAAGCCATCTTTGAGGGGAGAAAACACTGAGAAGCTAGGGTCCATCTCCCTCATCACCATGAATAATAACTACTGGCTAACTGCCAATAACAGATGGACAAGTTCAGGAACCCTCAGTTTGACTGTATCCACAGACCACCTTCTTCCACTGAGACAACTCTTATGGACAAGGGGCCAGTTATCCAATAACCCCAACCAACATCCAATTTCAATTCACAAGGCAGACAAACCATCCTAGCTGAAGCAACAAGAGACCCTGAAGAAGAGACAAAAGGCAGCGTGTCCCAAGAAGGTTAAAAGCATTATTTTCATCTTGAGCATCATCTCTCCTCAGACTCTGAGGAACCTGAACCTAAGAATTTTGAGAATAACGGTGCTTACAAGTACATTGTTCATGGTTCAACAAGAAAAACTGATTATGAATTCATCATTGGAGAAGACATTAAAGTATGCTAGCAATTTGCTTACCATGTGCCATGGAACCCTAAGATCTCATTAAGCACCTCTAAAAGATCTGTGGAGAAAAATATGGCAACTTTCCAAAATAAAACACCAAAATTTGATCCTGGTATCTTTCATTTTTATCAGATTGACTAACTTTGGATACCACAGTTAATATTGTAATTTATTTGGGGTTCCATAACATGCAATCATACAGTCAATTGGTTAATAAGCAGCTATTAAGCATTTGACATGTACCAGGGACCATAATATATTGGGAAAACAGAGGCAAAAATAAAACAATCCCTGCCTTCATGAACATTAAAAGGTAGATATCTCTCTGTTCACAAATTAGAACACACAGAAATACAAATTTCTGGATTTTAAAATCTTGACTAAGCAGGAAGAACTTTATAATCCTCACCTCTCCTAGAAATGTCAAATTTTAGAGTTGGTCTATTTAGCAGCTCTCCAAACACAGGATAGCTCTCCTCTTCAAAACTCTTGCCAGAAGGATATGCAATCTCTTCCCTAAGTAATTTTATTTTAATACAAAGTCATATCAAGAAAGAGAAAGTGCCAATTATAAGGAGGTAGGGGAAGGGAAGAATGGCCTCCAGCAGATAGTGTTACAGATAGTGGATTTGGAAGGAAATTTTAAATTCTAAGATGAATAGGGAAGGAGAAAATGTTATACAGTGAAAGAAAGAATTGCTCAGAATTGTACAAAATGAAATTGTATGAAATTTGAGTCAGTAGATAGAAGAGTGTGTGTGTGTGTGTGTTGTGTGTGTGTGTACATGTGTGTCCATGAAATAGTTAACTTTCCAGTTTCACTCTAACAGAAAGTATATTAAGGGAAATAATATAAAATAAAGTTAAAAGATAAGATGGAAGTCATGCTACAGATGGCCTGCAGTGACAACATGAAGAACTTACAGTTTATCCTATAGGTAAAATGGAGTTATTAAAGATTTTTATTGTAGAAGTGACATGATCAGATCTCTATAGTGAGAATATAAATTTGATATCCATGTGAAGGAAAAATAGAAGAGACTGAAAGAAAAGAAATCAAGTAAGAGTCTATTGCAGTCATCCACATGAAAGATGATGAGTCTTACTGAAAAGCTGCAGAATATAAGAGGTGGTATACATGGGGGGAGGGGGCTTGTGGAGCAGAGGACATTTGAATTGAACTTAAGTAGATGGAACTTATTTTAAGAAAGGAAAGAAATTCCATCAATGTCAATGTACATTGATAGAGAAAAAATTATACTAGTGGCATATGAACAAAATGAAATATTACTGCACTATAAGAAATAATATGAAAGAATTCAGAGAAGCAGATTTATGTGACTTGATTTAGTAAATTAAATAGAAAATTAAAATGATATATATATATATGGCTACAACAACGTATATGGAAAGAACAATAAAATGAATTTGAGTGCAATAAAATTATAATGACCACACTACACAGGAGAAATAAGAAAATATATCTCATCCCTTTCATTAGAGGTGTGAGGTGATTTTAGGTGGGAATGTTGTATATGCTGATACACAAATAAGCTTTCAGAGACTTGAACTTTCTGAGCTTTATTTTTATCTTTTAAATTTTTAGAATAAGAGAAGACTATCTGGAGGGGGAAGATTTATATTCAGGAAGAAAGGAAGGAAGAAAATGGTAGGAAGGGAGGAAAAAAGGAAGGAGAAAACAGGAAGGAAAAAACCAAGAAAGGAAAAAAAGAAAGGGAGGAAAAAAAGGAGGAAGGGAAGAACAAAAAAGGAAGTCAGAAAGAGAAGAGGAAAAGGAGGAAGGAAGGGAAAAGGAAACAAGGAAAAGGAAAAGGAGGAAAAGGAAGAGAAAAGAGAAAGGAAGAAAGAAAAGAAGGAAGGAAAGAAGGGATGAAGGAAGAAAATTCAATAGTTTTATATAAGAGAAGTGAAGAACATTTCAGCCATCTTAGGCCAAAGCAGGGAATAGGCAGAGAAATTGTTTGGCTAAAGAATAGAGTGCTTTGAAAGGATAGCAATATGATAAGGCAACAGCAATTGTGGGAATTCTTGAATGTCAAGTTAAGGAGTGTGACTATGAATTGATAGGCCATAGGAAGACACTGAAGAGCAGAAGAGTGACATAATGAAAAATTATTCAGGCAGCAGTATTGAGAATGGATTAGTGAGGGTTGAAAGGAAATGAAAAAGTCTGTTAGAATACTATGGCAACAATCTTGGCAGACAGCAAAGAGAACCTATACTCAAGTAGTGGTTGTTGGAATAGAGAAGAAACAATCGACTTGAGAAACATTTCTGTGGTGGAATCATCAAGACCTGGTAACTGTCTACCTATTTGAAGTTGCGGGAGGGAAGAATCAAAGACAACAAATACCACTGTTACAAACATAGAAAATTGTTGAATAGTCATACCATAGTCAAAAACAGTGATATCATAAATAGTTTTAGGAGAAAATGTAAAAGCTAAGTTGTGACATTTTGAATTTGTCATGATGTATAACAACCACATATCTGGGCTATCAGCAAGTGGGAGTCCTAGACCTCTAAACAACCAGAACTGAAAAGGACCTTTGAAGCTATCTAGTCCAATTCTGCCTCATTTTCAACTATGGAAATTAATGCCAATAGGGTTTAATTGTCTTGACCAAGATTATAGCAGTACTAAGTACAGAATTTGATCCCATGCCACCTGGTTCTAAAACCAGTGAATTTCTTATTTTACCATATACCATGACCTTCAAAAATTGTTATGTATGGAGCTCAGAAAAGATAGCAGGACTGACTAGAGATGGATATTTGGTAATCAAATATATTAAAGTGAAAACGAAATGGGAATGAAAGGAGAGAGAGAGAGAGAGAGAGAGAGAGAGAGAGAGAGAGAGAGAGAGAGAGAGAAAAGAGAGGCAATAGAGTCAAAGACACATCCTTAATTGGTAATTATACTAACAAGGTAATTACACTAAAAGGAAAGAAGATAAAAATTTGACTACTAAGGAGGACAACTTTTCAAGTACTCTAGGCTCAATTTTATAAGCAAACTTTTGCTTTGCTTTAATTTAATGTCATTCTTATCTTTCTATTAAAGTGGCCCCTAGTGAACCACTTCTTGGCAACACATTGTTAAAAATGCAAATTACTAATATTTAAACAAAATTGGCTTTTTAAAAGTCTAAAATGTAGTGTGCTTTATTGATTTTGCCAACACTAGGGAGAACAAACATTTGTTTGTTTAATGTTTGATTGCTTTATGTTACTAGGAGCCCTTGGGGAAACTAACATGATAATACTGGATTCACTATTGGTCTGCACAAAATGTCAATTTGTCTATGAAGGCAAGATCTCCCAACTTTCTTGACTTTTTAGGGGTATGAGAGCAAAAAGACATATTGGAAGAACTTTTGCTAGTTCACAATGGGAATGACTGAGTTAAAGCACTTGATCTGTATTTTGGAAATCTTATACATGAAGTATGCTTGTAGACTTGTTAAGGTTAGTCTGGGTCTGAGAGAACCTGCAGCCCTCAAATCTGCAGGATAGCTATTTTAATATTTTTATGTTTTAGAAGTAAGTAAAACATTGAATACAATTAAATCCTGTTTGTGTGGTTGAATCTATTATACCTTGCTCATATGACTGTGATTCATTGAAATGCATCAAGGAAGGAAAGAGAGTAGTTTTCCCCAGAGGGTGGAAGCTAAGCCAAGATTTTAATCATGATCACCCTCTAGACTAACAGAATTCGTGTTGTTGCATACACATATACACATACAAACATGTACACCCACACAAGGTGCAGCTTAGAGAGAGAGTTAGCAAGTTCTCTTGAGACATATGGAGAATTGAGACATATCTCCCCTCTCATTTTGGGAGGAACGATAATTACAGAAATATGTAAGGAGATTCTTATGCTTGGTTCTTATTACAGTACAGGATCAGATGATAATGGCCAACATACTCTCTGGCAGTCGAAAAATTACAATAATATAAATTAAAAATTCATTTTGAGCAGCCAAAATTTGAGCTATAAATGCCTTGCAGTGATGTGAGATTAAAATAATTCTGAAAAGGATGGGGTTACTTAGACAGACTTTCCAAAACAGAAAGTTGGTCTTGGGTAGCAACATCTGACAGGTCTTTCAGGTTCTACAAAAGGAAAGGAAGGCAGGACAGGAATGGAAAACTTCAGTTGTTTGTCCTTCTGAAGTGTTAAGAGATAGGGAAAGAAAGTAAGTTTGTCCTGACTAGGAATCACTTGGCTTCTGGTTTAATATCTAGTTAAATCAGTTTTGGAGATGAGAAGAGGAGGAGAGGGAGGAGGTTGGGGGAGGGGAGAGGAAGAGAAGTGGGGAAGGAGGAAGAGTTGAGGAAGAAGGAAGACAAGGAAGGGGAGGGAGAGGACAAGGAGTAGGAAGAGAGGAGGAGGGAAAAGATTGTTGACTTGGGAAAGTATTGTTCATTCCCCCTAAAGGAGCATAACAATGAAAAATTAATGCAACTTGGTGTGAAATGATAAGGTAATTGAACAAAACTAATTTGTGAGAATTCTCTTCTTCAAAAATGGAAGTCGAAGGGGCAACCAATGGAAACTGTGACATTGAACTTAATGTATTTAAAATACTGATTTTCAGGAGGGGGATTTTTTCCTTTTTGTTTCAAATGTAGCTAGCTAGGAAGATGAATTCACCTAAAATGGAAGGAAGGAAGAGAGGAGGAAAGAGGAGCAAGGAAGGAAGAAAAGAAGCACGAAAGAAAAGGAGGAAGGGAAGGAAGGAAAGAAAATTTAATAATCATTTTCTGCATGCAATTTTTGTGCTAAATGACAGATACAAAAGTAAGAAAGTAAAAGAGTTCTTAAAATACTGAATATATATTAAAATGGGGAAGAAAAAATCATCAAGAAGAGCTGGAAAGGGTAAAGGGCATACCATAAGAGCTGGTACTAGTACAGATTAGAAATTGAGTGGTAAGGGAAGTGAGCTAAAGTTCCTTGAGATTTGGTTATCCTATTAAAGAATTTACCCCTCATTAAAGACCCTTAGGGGAGGAGGAGGGGCCTTACATATGAACTGTTTGCATAAATATTCATTCATATGGCTAATATGAAAATTGGTAACCCAAAAGAAGACCCAGGTTCAATTAGAACAACGGAGATAAACTGATCTAGACTTTAGGGAATTAACCAAAAAAGATTACAGTGTCCTTAAGGGTTAGTCTTGGTTATATTACATTAAAAATATTATTACAAAATTGTTTAAACTTGTATGACTTTTTTGAAAACCTATGCCTATAACAATAACTTTCTCTTAAATGGAAGTTACAGGTAATACCATGATTCACTTCAGAAAATCCATAGAGGAAAGAAGTAGCAAGTGAATTTTAATCTCAAAGTCATTATTCTCCTTTCTTTCTCTACTCACAAAATATTTTAGACCTATCCATTTTAATTAAAGGATAATTAATTTGTACTAAAAGCCGTCTGCTAGATTAGAAGCTAATAGAAGCTCATAAAAATGTTGAATACTTGTCAGGATGAATTGAAAACGTTCATTTGTTCAAATCCCCATAGAAGCTTCCTGTAAAAATGATAATGATAGTGTTGGTGATAATAAAAGAGAAAGAAAAAATAACAAAATAGGTAAATATTATTTAATATTTTTGTTTTCTTTAACTTTCTTATGGTGTCCATACCAAGAGAATCATATCTTTCTCAGAGATAGTCACAAGAACTATTGAGAATCCTGGGAGCAACTATAGAAGGTGAGGTCATTCATCTGTGGTACTGTCAAAGAAGAAAAGCATTTGAATTAATTATTGATTTTAAAATATTGAATTTGCACTTAGGCAATCAATAAATATGGGTTGAGCTAGAAAATGATTAGTCCCTGGAAGGTCCATCTCCTAACATTATCTCTTCCCAAATCTTTAGGGATTTTATATCTTTTATTAATTACTTCCTTTCAATATGGAAGAGTGAGGTAACATAGTAATATTTCTACACAATTTTGTCAGGCCCTTTTTAGTTTGTATTATGGGAGTAGGTGAATGCTCAGATGCTACAATTTACCTTACACATAGAAAAATGACAAATGCAACAATAAAAATGAGAGGAAAAAATATGTCCTGAAGAACTGATCATAATAACAAATAATGGTTAAACTGTTTCCATTATTCTTTTCCACTAGATGTTTTCATCATAGAAATCAAGTTCTGAACTGAAAGTATCCTGAGAGAAAATCTAGTGCAAGACTTTTTTTTGCTTTTTAAACAGATGAGGAAACTATCCTAGACTTGTCCAAATTCATGAAGGTGGTAAGTAGAAGACTTAGGAATCAAACCAAATATGAATTTCAAGTTGTGTCTTTTCCATTTGATTATGTTACCAATGTATTAATGTTGGGGGACAAGATAGAAATGGCATTTCTCAAGTAAATTTCCTATAAATAAATTTCCTATAAAAAATATAACTAAAATTTGTAAAACAGAAGCAAGTAGTAAATGTGTATGTGGGGGAATCTTAGGGTCAGAAAGTGGCATGAAGAAGTGACCATAATGAGATGAAATTTGATTTCTTAGATAATCCTCAGATGTTCAGATAGTCTTTAAGAAAATTCTGATCAGAATTTAAAATGCATAAGAGATCTCCTGTATTTGTGTAGCAGTCATAATAGAATGCCCACTCACTTTTTTTTATAATTTAAGGCAATAGGGGTTAAGTGACTTGCCCAAAGTCACACAGCCAGGCAATTATTAAATGTCTGAGGCTGGATTTGAACTCAGGTCCTCCTGATTCCAGGCCGGTGCTCTATCCACTATGCCACCTAGCTGCCTGCCCACTCACTTTCAAACCCTCACTTAGTTATGCCCACTAAGATTTCTGGATTCTTGTCTATCAGTAATTGAATCCAGTAATGAAAGCACTCAAACTGATTTACCTCATGATGGTATTGGATACAACTGTTAATAAGAAAGACTGGGGGAGAAAGGAGAAGGAAGGAACTAATTTTTTTTTCCTTCTCCCAGATTTCTAAGACAGGGGGTTGTATCATTCATCAACATGAATGAGAGATGCAGATGCTTAGGTTCTTTCTGTTCTGACATAAATCCCTGAAAGAAGTTTTGTGATTAATGAGTGTGGGTGGATAGAGTGATCCTAGTCTCTGATTTCCCTTTCTTTTTTTTTTAATGAATGAAACATAGCTCATCTCCAGAGATTGAAACTCTTTTGTGACTTCAGTAAAACAATCCACCCGGCATTTCCTTTGCCAACAAGAGCTAGGAAGACAACTAACACCCTTCCTTTTCCCTTATGTTTGTCTCACTTTACTACTCTCGACCTAGACAAGATTTATCATTGTTATTCTGTCATTTCAGTAGTATTTGATTCTTTGTGATCCCATTTGGTGGCCACAAAGGTCATGTAGTGGTTTGCCATTTCTTTCACTAGCTAATTTTACAGATGAAAAACTGAGACTTTCCCTAGGTCACATACCTAATAAGTGTCTTAGACTGAATTTGAACTCAGATCTTCCTGAGTCAGAACTGGTACTCTGTCCATTGAACCATCTAACTGTTCACAGGTTAAGTCAAATCCCTCATCAGTTTAATTTAAGATTGATAGATTTTCACTCTATCTCCTAAAACTCCTTCTTTCCTCTCTGTTGTTTTTCATTCTCTCCTCTTTCTCAGTTGTGTTTTTTAGCATAATTCTTTCTCCTATCATTGCTTTTTTGTCTGTTTCTTTCTAGTATGTGTGCTACTTTTTTTTTACTAGTTCTCTTTCTTCTGTCTCCTTTAATAGTCACCACCCCATTTAATTTTCCTATTTCTACTTTTTATACATCTAATGAAGGCATAATTTCTCTTTCTTGATTCTTCCAATTACATGTATTAGTCTAGCACCTGGGTAGATAAAAGGAACTTTGTAGATGTTTCTGGTCAAGTGGAGGCCTCAGAACTTAAATGGTTTGATATCTTGAAAAGATGGAAAGATACATTCATTGGCCACTGAGTTGGAGGAGCAGATATCTGAGTGATATCTTGCTCTTAACCCATCCCATGTCAGTGGTCAGGGAAAGGTGATGCTTCAGTTAAAAGGAAAGATAGCTTTTATCTAGCTCTCTCTCTCTTACTTTGGTCCTTCAAGCAACAAGATGAAACTTAAAGATTTCCAATGAATGACTGATGCTGGGTTTATAAAGTATTATAGCAACCATTCCTACCTGGTTCTACCAGATGAGTCTGTCTCTGATCCACTGCCAGACTTTTCCCCTATTGTGTTTCCTGAGTAAGTTACTGAGCCAGAATCTCAAGATAGTTGTGATAAGGCTTGGAAGGCTTGTGAATTCAAGGGAGTTTCCTCATAGATAAAAGATGACTACCACCAGAAGCTAGGTACAGATCAATAGCTTTCACTTATACAGTCAAAATAGGTACATGATTTAGACCTAAAGGGTGATACCATAAAGAGGATAAAAAAGAGATAAAGGGTATTATGGTAAATGAAATTGCTAATTTATTGTTGTTGTTGTCGTATGATCATTTTTCAGTAGTGTTCAACACCTTTCCTGACTTCTTTTGAGATTTCCTATGCAAAGACATAGGAAATGGTTTGCCATTTCCTGCTCTGGCCCGTTTTTCAGATGAGAAAACTGAGAAAAGCAGGGTCATACAGCTAGTCATTGTCTGAGACCAGGTTGTATACATAAAAATGAGATTTCTTGACTTCAGGTCCAGGACTCTTGATTATGTCACCTTGTTGCCCCATAATTTTGATCATATTAAATTAATTTTTTGTTACAAATGAAACCAATAAAGTCAAATGAAAACACATAAAAAGGGGAAGAGGGAGAGGGGAATTTTACATCAACTTTCTTTGATCAAGGCCACATTTCTTAAATATATAGAGAATTGAATTAAATTTATAAGGATATCAGTCATTCCCTGGCTGATAAATGTCAAAGGACAGGAAAGGTAGTTTTCAACTTTAGAAATAAAAGTTATCTATAGTCATATGAAAAAATGTCCTAAATCGTTATTGATTTGAGAGAGACAAATTAAACAACCTCATTACTATCATATTGTTAATATGACAGGGAAAAAAATGACAAATGTTGGAAGGGATGTGGGAAACTAGAATAGACAGTAAAGCACTGTTGGTAGAGCTGAAAACTGGTCCAACTGGTCTGGTGAGCAATTTGTAACTATACTCAAAAAACTATAAAATTGCACATATCCTTGTGAAAGAATTCAGCAATGAGACTATTAGGTCTCAATCCCAAACAGATTTTTTTTAGGTTTTTGCAAGGCAAATGGGGTTAAGTGGCTTGTCCAAGGCCACACAGCTAGGTAATTATTAAGTGTCTGAGGTCAGATTTGAACTCAGGTACCCCTGACTCCAGGGTCGGTGCTCTGTCCACTGCACCACCTAGCCACCCCAAGATTTATTTTTTAAAAGAAAAGGACCTATATGTCCAAAAATATTTAAAGCAACTCTTTTGGGGGCGACAAAGAATTGAAAATTGAAGATATTCTCTATCAACTGAGGTATCGATAAACATAGTGTGGTATCTGATTATGATGAAATATTATTGTGCTTAAGAAATGATGAGCTGGGGTGGCTAGGTGGCACAATGGACAGAGCACTGACCCTGGAGTCAGGGGTACCTGAGTTCAAATCTGGCCTCAGACATTTAATAATTACCTAGCTGTGTGGCCTTGGGCAAGCCACTTAACCCCATTGCCTTGCAAAAAAACAAAAACAAACCTAAGTAATGATGAGCTAGATGATTTCAGAAAAACCTAGAAAGACTTACATGAACTAATTCATAGTGAAGTGAGGAGAATCAGGAGGCTATTGCACACAATTAAAGACTTAGATACTCTGATGAAGTAAAAAAAAATAGATAATCTGAAGTATTTAAGATGAAAATATCCACCTCCAGAAAAAGAACTGAAGTCTGAATGTAAATCAAGCATATTTTTTTTACTTTATTTTTCATATATCATTAGTTTTTTTCACAAGATGGCAAATGTAAAAATGGCTTTTTCATGTTTGCCTATGTATAACCCAAATCAAATTGCATGCTTTCTCATGTGACTTTTTTTGGGGAGGTTTCAAGGCAATGGGGTTAAGTGATTTGCCCAAGGTCACAAAGTTAGGTAATTATTAAGTGTCAGAGGCCATATTTGAACTCAGGTCCTCCTGACTCTAGGGCCGGTGCTCTATCCACTGTGCCACCTAGCTGCTACAAATTGCCTGCTTTCTCAAAGAGTGGAGGGAAAGGGGAAAGAGAGCTAGAAATGGAACTCAAAATTTGAAAAGAAAAAAACTCAAAATTGTTTACACATGAATTGGAAAAAAATAAAATATTTAATTCAAAATTAAAAAAAAAAAAGAAAAATATGACCACCAGTAAGAGAAGCCCTTCTTTGAAAGATACAGTGCAGAATCAAGGTGAAATATAAAATGCCTAGTCAGCAGTCCTGAAAACTGCTTTATGTTCTAATGATGGTTAAGTGTCAGTTTTCTAAGTGATATTAATAATAGTTATGTTGGATATTGAATCCTTTTTAATCTATTTTCTCAATGTGTATTTTGCCTTTAAATGTTTAACATTTCTTTTACATGTTAGAATAAAATATCTGTCCTATATCTAATTCCTATCGCAAACTTGAATGTTGTTTTTATTTTTTCTCTTGTGACACATAACTATAATCCCTAATCTATAAATAACTTATTCCTAATGTGCTGCGTTGGGGGGTTAACAAGTTAAAGAACATAGAACAAGAGAGTTTAGTAATCCTCTCACCTAAGGCTGGATTTTATAGTTGAACATTCTTGGACCAAAGGGATGATGTTTTTAAGAGAGAAGGGTGGGCACAGTGCCACAGGTCCAGGAGTCCAGTTTTCTTAATGTTACATATTGGGGGTGGGGAGGGTTTTGTCCTTTGTACTGAGAAAGCCCTCAGTCTTTTCTCATTCCCAGTATCTTATAATTAAATTTGGAAGAGGAAATTGAGGTGAAGTTTCAACTATTTTATTTTATTGAGAAAGGAAATTAAGGCTCAGAGAGATGAAATGATTTTCCTGGGGTCATCCAGATACTACATGTATGAGGCACAATTTAAATGCAGGTCCTATCATCTATTGGAACAAAAACAAACAAACAAATACTCCATTAATACAATTCAAAAATTCTTTGAAGATCTCTCAGGCTCATCCAGGATATCTTTTAAAATTCTGCTTGCAAAGAAAGCATTTACTATCTAAATAATAATGAAATTTCTTCTTACCTGAACTTTGGTGGGTTCCATCCAATGTTCCATGGTATCAGTAGTGATGTTTTCAGGCAGGATTACTGGATCACTAGGGGGGATTATACAAGATGGCCTACACACGGCTCCTAGAGGAAGAGGCATACACAGTACACTATCAGATCATTCACACGAGGACCTAAAAGTTCCTCCATTTTCAATTATGGTTTTCATTTTGGAAGCAATGACTTCTAGTTTTGAAAGGTTACTTCCAAGTCAAAATTTAGAGAAACATGCCTTTGATACATATTTCAGCTCTGTGGGCCATCACATTCTCATACTTACAGGAACTCCCAGAGGTCAAAGAAACTATAATTTTATTTATATTATTTTTTCCTGCATTCTAGCAGCTGCTGCCTTTGAAGTCTGCTGGTTAGAAAGAAGTTGATGACCCAGAAATCTAGGATATCAAGAAAGACAATAATAATGCTGAAATCTCCTGCTGCACAGAAGAGATTTTTGGCAGTAGCCAAGAAAGCTATGTACTTTAAGGAGAGAGAGGGTGTAAAAGAATGTGACTGAAAAGAAGGAAGGAAGGAAGACCTCAAAATGAGTTGGACTCAAAGAGGGAAAACTCCTGGTTACTTGATGATGTTTGAATTACAGTTTTTTCTAAAGCTCTACCCAATGATAAATCATACTCTCTGGGGGTTGTCTCATTTTCTCACTCATAGGGGCTTGGGACTTCATGTGATTTTGAAGCTCTATTTGCATTTTCTATTAACCCAGAAATGTTGACTATATGCTCCCTTGGAACTAAATCAGGGTAACATATTAATAAATAACTTTAGAGATTTTGAGGATCTATGAACCACAAGTATAAGAAAGTCCTCCAAATTGCCTGAGAACCATGATCTGATAATTATTTTTCTAGATTTATCACTAGACAATGTACTTTCTGCTGTAGCATTCCCATCCACATAGCGAATAGCCATCATGGTGAAACGATTGACTGGAAAATTGACTTTGAAAAAGCCAGAGGGCAATGAACTGCTTTCAGTAACCTATGAGGAATATGAGGTGCTTAATTAATGCTAATTGGCTGACAGTCCCTCTTTATCCCACACAAAATAGAATGGGTTGTAAAGATTGTCTGTAGGACTAGTTGAGTCTCAATGTGTTTCCTACAGACTTCCCTTTGCTAAAGGGTCCACTTGCAGCCAACATTTTGCTGACTCAATGCCTTCCGGATTTTCCAACGTCTCCATAAATCAGATCTGGCTAAACAGAGCTTTAATTGCAATGACTTGAATAAGAGGCTGCCCACAGACTCCAGTTCTCAGTCCCCTGTAGAGAAAGACAGCTGAAGAGTTGTACAAGAGTTGTATTATCAAATAGTCCCTCCAAGAACTCTCCGCTCCAGTAACCATGGCAGAAACCATGGAGGAACACTGCTAATAGGTACCATCGGTTGTGTTTACTCTCTCTTGCCCCTGGAAATACAAATTTTTACTCAGAAGCCACTCTCAGACACGTGGCTTGAGGTTGGTAACATGACTAGACATGATGCAAATATCCAAGGAGTCCAATCAAATTTATGTGTGTGCAGAAGAATAAAAAGAAAACAATTTTACCATAAATTTCATTTTTACTGAAGCGGCTAAGAATCAACATGCCTTTCCATCAACTCCTTAGGGAAAGCAGCAGATCTGATTCAAGGGCCAGCCAGGCTTAATAAAAGATTTAAAAAAAAACATTATTTTTTAAGGCAGAATTCAGTATCTCCTCCCATCCTTACCAATTCCATATCCTTGTTCGCACTTGTATTCTACTAAATTCTTCTCTGGAGGTGGTGGACATTCCCCCTGAAGGTTGTCACACAACTTAAACTCTTCTGTCCATAATCCTTCTTTAGTACAAGTTATAGGCATCTAGAATGCAAAAAGATTTGTATTATTAAAAGTTCTCACAAAAGAGTGGATAGGTTGATTAGTATTAGCAAATGATTGGAGACAAAATATTGATTCACATGCCTATTTACAAACACTAAGATAATTCTCTACCTTTCCTCTAGGAAAGGCATATAATAAAAAACCCATTTTGTCCATGAAATTTAATCATAATTAAATGCTTATTTTCAATAGCAATATAAGGTCATTCATATTTTCATACATAGAAACTCTTCATTTGTATGTAATTGATTCATTCATCACTGATCTATCATAAGTTGAGTTGTTAGAACTCTCTTGTTCCTTCATTTTCTCAGCAACTTATTATTAAATGCCTAATAAGTACAAGGCATTGTGATAGACTCTGGGTATACAAAGGCAAAAAGAATGATTTCCTGTCCTCTAAGATGCTATATACTATTGAGGGAAATTTAAATACAGAGATAAGTCAATTTTAAAAAGAGCATAAAATGTGAAGTAATGAGGAGGGAAGTATCAACAATTTCCTTGGTATTGATCCATCTACACTAATCTGATCTCCTCCCCTGTGACCAATAGTACACATGTGCAAAATGACTCGCTGGGGTAAGCCATGAAGTCTACTCATTGCTATTTTTCTGCCTGTCATCTTGAAGTTGTTCCATCTCTCCCTGCTTGCCTAGTCTCGCTCACAGCATGACCTCTGATCTAGCCAAGTCTATCTCCTCCTTTTTTATCATGATAACTGTTGGCTGGGTTACTCTTTCTGGCTTCTATCCCCAAAGAATCACAAAGGCATTTTAGGTCAACAACTGAATAGAAATATGGATCTCACATCCCTGAAAGAGGCAACTTTTCTGAATTCCACCTAGCTCTGGCCCCCCACACTCATTTTCAGCATAGCAAACTAAATGGGCTATTTCAGGTTTGTTGATCTAGTAACCTGGCATGTTTACTTCATTTTTATTCTATGGGGGCTGGGAGTACTGGATACAGAGGGGAGAAGCTGACCCAGGAAAGAAGTATTTATTATTTTTTTTCCCAACAAGCCCACATGGTCTCCTGCTCCCACATAAATGTTCAATATTTTAAAAGTTTCTAAAATAAAACTGACTTCGGCCATATAGTCATGATAAGACTATGGTTTTTGCTTTTTAAACCCTTAGGTGAAATTGTAAGGAAGCAAAAAGTCAGATCATATTTTAAGCTTTGCTGTGAGAATTGCTTGATTATTCAGATCATTTTTATAAAGAAAAATACATTACTATATGTATGTATTTATACATGACATACATAAAAGCAAGGCAGCTAGGTGGCATAGTGGATAGAATGCTGGATCTGAGATCAGGAAGACTCATATTGGTTTTTTTAGGTTTTTGCAAGTCAATGAGGTTAAGTGGCTTGCCCAAGGCCACAAAGCTAGGTCTAGGTAATTATTAAGTGTCTGAGGCCGGATTTGAACTCAGGTACTCCTGACTCCAAGGCCGGTGCTCTATCCACTGTGCCACCTAGCCACCCCAAGGACTCATTATTGATTATAAATCTGGCCACAGACTAGCTGTATGACCCTGGGTAAGTCACTTAACCCTGTTTGCCTCAGTCTCCTTGTCTATAAAATGAACTGTAAACTACTCCAGTATCTTTTCCAAGAAAACCCCCCAATGGGTCACAAAGAGCTGCACACAAATGAAATGAATGAACAACAAGGCATGTCCATGTATACATATATTGAGTCCCTAGTCATGCATGGCAAGTCATCATGATGCTTCAAATAGAACCAACACCAGCAACTTCCACTTTCCCATTTCCTTTCATTTGCCATGCTTTTGAAATTCTTTAGATACACAGTGTTCCAAATTCTTGTTCTATAACAACTAAATTTTAATAAGTCATTCACCTGTGAACAAAACAATTCAAAAATGATAACCTCTGCTTTGATTTAACTTTGGAAAGTTAAATACACCTGTTTATAAAAACACATTCCAAAAGTGTAAAGTGCTGACATTCCTCCAGAGAACTTCTCCAAACTTTCAAATTGATCAGAATGTTTTGGATATGGCCTTACCCTAAATGAAAAGCAAATGGTTCTCCTTACCCTTTGACTGGCCAGTTTACAGTTGAGTACACACTGGCTACCCAGCTTGAAGCCATTGGTACAGACATACATGCCTTCAAAGACAGGAGATGGGGGCTCACACACCACTGGGATGCAGCTGCCTTGCTCCCAATTTCCACTCTCCAGGCATTGGATCTTCAGAAGCTTGCTGGAAAGACAAAAAATAACATCCCCCATCACCTTACCACTGAAGCATCTATTGGGAAGATTCACTTATTAAAAGGTAAAAACAGACCCAGGCAATGTGGAACCTCAAAAAAGTACATTATCTGAACTGTCCCTCAATTATAAGTTCCCACCAATTCTACCATACTTATCCAATGATAATAGGGATGATGACAGTGATATTCCAATAAAAGTATAAGTATGTTGAAAGCAGAGACTACTTTTTAAAAATATTTTATCCCAACACAATATTTTATAATTGGTGATTAATAAATGCCATAGAATTTTTGATTGATGAAGCAACCAGGATGAAGCATAGCAGTAATAAAGATCAAATGACTTGCTGAGGGAAATACTACTAGTATATTTATGAGGCTGGATTTAAACCCATTTTCTTCCTTACTCCTTAGCAAGCAATTCTTTTAGCTCCTTTTTTGATCAAATCATCCACCCTGCCCCTCTAAAAAAGGTTGTTTCTAACTCTTCTCTCCTCATCAAAGTATTCAGTCCTCACCTCCCACTCTTCTCATAATCCCATCTCATTAGATGAGGATCTCACCTCATATTTTACTGAAAACAGAAAGAATATTCATTGAGCCCCTTTGTCCATTCCATATATCTCAAAGCTACCTGATAGCCAAAGACATCTAAGTCACCCCTTTACCTTATGTCCCTGCCTGACGCCAATCTTCATTCTCTCCTTTATTACAATCTTTAAGAATCTCTTCCCCCAGATCAATCCTTTCACAAGTATTCTTAATTCACTTATGCACAGATTATTTCAATCATTAGAATCAGAGATACTTAACATTTTTTGTGTAAGGGACTTAAATGAAATAAAATACAATAGGAATATAAAAGAAACCAATTACATTGAAATATAATTTATATATCTATAAATGTATTTATTTATTTGTTTATTTGTTTGTTCATTCATTCATTTGTTTACACCTCATGGATCCCAGATTAAGAGCCCTTGCCTTAGATCAGGGTTTGGCAAACTTCCACTGTCCAATCAGTTTGCTTTTGTATGACCCTGTAACCTAAAAACAGTTTTTGCATGTTAGAATAAAGAATGTAAAAAATCATTCTTAGACTGTATAGGATTTGGGATCCCTGGCCTAAACTGATTAATTTCTCTAAAGC
The DNA here is from genome assembly GCF_037893015.1 of Macrotis lagotis. NCBI lineage: Eukaryota > Metazoa > Chordata > Mammalia > Peramelemorphia > Peramelidae > Macrotis > Macrotis lagotis. Next base: position 70,333,488 of record NC_133659.1, on the reverse strand, counting down.
ATAGAGAATTTCTCAAAAGCATTGTCTTGCCTAGTCTCATGCGGTTGGTTAAGTATAATAATTAAGAATTAAACTAGGTTTCCTGGGATTTCATCACTACACCACACTCCCTCCTTCACTCATATTCTCAATATTCCATTATACTGTGAGAACAGTATAAGTTCTTATTTTGTTGGAAAATTTATACAAGTGACTTAGGAAAGGCCATGCAGCAAGGAAATGGCTAAGGCCTTGAACAGGAATCCAAGTCTTGATTCTCAAAGAAACATCCCATCCATTAGTCTTTGATGCTTCCTCACATTCATGGAAATAAATTGCATGGTGAGGGAAATTTGGAGCAACGTTGTTCCCTATATCTTGAAGAACAAGGAGTTGGCTGCCTAACTGGCAAAATAGGACAGCAGCTTCAATGAGAAAACTGACTATCAAAATGACATCAAGGGGCACCAGAGGGTGGTAAGTATTTATTTTCCTTTTTAGCATTTCCAATTAAATGAGCACTGCATAAAAGTCAGAAGGTTTAGTTTCGAGTGACCAGATCTTGTAGTGTCAACTTAGGGACTAAAAATACAACTGGTCTCTTTTTTTTACATCATTGCCAGAAATAAAGCTCTTGTAGCCAAACTCTGCTAAAAAGTTGCTTAATTTGAGGGAGATGGGAGGTATTGACCATAGCACTTCCATCTCTCCATTATTATCTCATGGCTGTTAAAAAGAAAAGTTCATTTTTGGTAGGACAAATGTAGAGAGAGGACCTTCCAGAATCATGCAGAACAACAATATAGTCCTTAAGGAATTTCTTTAAATGAGGAGTACATCAGAGGTTTCCAGTGGTAAGGCTTCCATCTTGACTGACTTCAAAACTGATTTCTTCTTTTGGGAGGGGGGGGTTGGCAAGGCAAGGGGCAGGCAATTCATCTTTCAGATGAAGGGGCAAGGCAATTGACTTGCCCAAGGTCACTCAACTAAGTTGGTTCTTTTCTGTTACTGAAGAAGATCAAAATGACATCATTTTGTTTCAGACAAATTACGGTATGTCCTACTGTGGCTGATCAGACCAAGAAGAACTTGGAATGTTCTACCACAGGTTGGGCACAAATAGTCCATGTGAACACCTGGGGAGGGTACTCTAAACTTATGGGTGTCAGGTTTCCTGGAGCTACTTCAATTCTACCTTCCACATAGGGGACAGCACGCTCACTAATGAGGGCATGCTATACTGGGTGGTCCTGTGACAGTGTCTTTCATGCTGTACAATCAATTCTAAGATTAAGAGAGACTTTCTGGGTGTCTCAGTATTGCTTCTTCTGACCCTCCTTGTGAGCATTTGCCTTGTGTGAGCTTTCCATAAAATAGTTTTTTTGACAAGCATACATTTGACATTCTAACAACATGTTCAGCCCAAGGTAGTTGCATTTTCTGTAGTAATGTTGAATGCTAGGTAGTTTAGGTCAAGAAAGGACTTCAATCGCTGGTATCTTCTCCTACCAGGTGATCTTCAGAATCTTGCTAAAACAATTTAAATAGAAATGATTCAGTTGCCTGACATGGTGCTGGTAGACTATCCAGGTTTCACAGGCAATGAGGTAAGCACATCAAGCTCTGTAGACCTTCAGTTTGATACCTCTTCTCTCCCACACTTTCTTTCAGAACCTCCCAAATACTAACTATGGCAATGCAAGCATTAACCTCATTGTCAATGTCTCCTCCTTGGAGAGGACACTGCCAAGTGAAGTGAACTTGTCCACTGTATTCAAAACTTCTCCATTTGCTGTAATTAATGATTCTATATAGGAATGGTGTGATGTTGGCTGATGGAGCACCTGGGTTTTCTTGGTGTTAATTGTTAGACCAAAATTAGCACAAACAGCAGAGAATCAATCCCTACTTTGTTGCATCTCAGCTTCAGATGCTGCATTGAGTGCACAATCATCTGCAACCAGAAGATCATGTACCAACACTCCCTCCACTTTGATCTTGGCTTGAAGCCTTGTCATGTTGAAGAATTTGCCATTTGTGCAGTAACTTACCTTAAGGCCATGAGACCATGTTCATCCTCAGTGAAGGTGTTTGATAACATGCTGAAAACATTATGCTAAAAAATATGGGAAAAAGGACACATCTTTGTTTTACTCTGTTGGTGACTAGGAAATCTTGAGAGCATTGTCATGAAATTGATGTACAATACTGATGAACTTCTCCTGGCAACCAAATTTTGACATAATTTCCCATAAACCCTCATGACTGATGGTATCAAAAGTCTTGGTCAGATCTACAAATGGTATATAAAAACCTTTATTCTGTTCCTGTCATTTTTCCTAGAGTTGCTGGACAGCAAACACCATATTGACTTTTACTCAACCCTTTCTGAAGTCATACCAGTATGGCTCTCAGGGAGGTGACCATCTTCCAGATGAAGGATTATTGAGGACTCTGGCAAGACTCTTACCAGCAATGACTAGAAGAGAAATACCCCTGTGATGCCATAGACCAAGCTATTCCTTCTACCTTTATCGAGATAGATGATGGAGACATCCTTGAATTGTAGGGGGATAACCTCTCCATATCATATAACCAGGAACATTTCCATAAGTTTTTGGATGAGCAATGGACAACCCATCTTGTAGATCTCAGCTGGAATAGAATCTGCACCAGGTGCTTTGCCACTTGAAAGGAACCTAATGGCATTCCAAACCTCTTATTCAATTGGAACTTCAGCTAGGGACTGAGTGACTTCAACATGAGGTAAACAGTCAATGGTTTTTGCATTAATTGATGATTGTGATGATCATCATAGCACTGATGATGTTAAGAATGCTATGGAGGGGGCAGCTAGGTGGAACAGTGGATAGAGCACCAGCCTTGGAGTCAGGAGTACCTGAGTTCAAATTTGGCCTCAGACACTAATAATTAGCTAGCTGTGTGGCTTTCAACAAGTCACTTAACCCCATTTGCCTTGCAAAACCTAAAAAAAAACCCACTATGGAAGTGTTCAGCCCATCTCTCTAGGAACATGTCCTGATCATTAATCATTGTGTATGCATCAGCACTGTGAACCTGAGATGCACCATATGTCTTTGATCCATAAATTTCCTTTAGGGCATCATAAAAGCATTTTGGTTTGTTACTGTTGCATAAAATTGAGTTTCAACTGTCTTCTTACTGAGCCAAGAGTCCTGCATCTCTCTAAGTTTACTTGGACTTTATATTTGAGAGAATTAAATGCTGCCTTCTTAGAAATGGATGAAATATCCTGATGGTAAACTCTATGGAGTTCTTGTTTTTCATTTAACAGCCTCTGTATTTCTTCATCTTTTTCATCAAACCAGTCTTCTTTTTTGCACGTGTTCTGGCCCATATGAGCAAATACAGAGCTGTACACCAGGTGTTTGAAAGCTGCCCACTCCTTTAATGCTCCACTGTTACCAGTTCTTTGTTGACTCAGTTTTCCCTTCAAGTTAGCAACAAACAACTCTAATCTCTTGATATTGATTCTTCTAGTTTTCATTTTGCCTTGAGGCTGCCACTTTAAATAAATATGAATGTTTAGCTTAGAGAGGAACACAGCCTTGCACACACCCTACACCTCACACATTTGGGTAGTTATTAAGTTTCTAAGTTCATATTTGAACTCAGGTCCTCCTGACTCTGAGCCAATGCTCTAGCCACTGCACTCTCTGGCTGCCCCCAAAACTGATTTCTTCAAAAAATGAATGAACAAATAAGTAAATTTCCCTTTTCTTCAAGAATCACAAAACATTTTCATATAGATATTTATTATATCCTCAAAAAGTAGATGCAGGATGAGAGGCAGCTAGTTGAATCCATTTTAGAGATGATAAAACTGAGGCATGTACTGATTCAGTAAGAATCTCAGGGTCTTAGATCAATGATTGAGCCAAAATTGGAGACTAGAACTCTGACCTCCTAGTCTCAGGCTCTTTTCCCTCAACTAGAACAGTCTTTACCAAAGGGACTTGTTTTGACTTCCTAGTCAAGTCAAACAATAAGTAATTATTAAGTGACTGCTATGTGTCAGATATTATCCTGGGAATGTGAAAAAACACAAAAACAAAATGTATCTCACAGTCTAATATCATGCAAGTAACTATTCACAGATGTACACAGGAAAAATAGGAGATAATCACAGCATGAAGCCAGTAGCATTAAGTAGATTGGGAAAGATTTCTTCCTGATGATAGGAATATATTTGAAACCTGAAGGAAATCAGAGAAGCAGGAGATGGAGATGCCGAGGGAGTGCATTCCAGACATGGGTGATAGCCAAGGAAAATTACTGGAGTCAGGAGAGGGAGTAGTGTGTGTGTGTGTGTGTGTGTGTGTGTGTGTGTGGGTGTGTGTGTGTGTGTGTGTGTATGTGTGTATGAAGAAATGCAAGGACAATAACACTTAATCCACGAATAAGTATCAGGGAGAAAGATATAAGAGGATTTGAAAGAGAAGAGAAGTACAGACTGTGAAAGATTTTAAAAGTCAAATAAAGGTTTTTATATTTGATCCTTGAAATAATAGGATTCACATCAAGAAGAAGGCTTTGACCATAGAGCAAAGGATGAACTGAAGTAGAGACAGGCTTAGGTGATGAAGACCAACCAAAAGGACATTGCGTTGTTTTAGGCATGAGATGATAAGGGTTTACACTAGGATAGTGTTAGTGTCAGAGGAGAGAAGGAGACATACACACACACACACACACACACACACACACATATACTAGAGATGTTGTGAAGGTGGATATCCCATAAAATATGGCAATTCATTGGATCTGGGGAATGAGGGAGAGTAATCCACCCAAAACTATTTGGTCTGGGTGATCCTGAGAAGGGTGATGCCCTCAAAAACAATTGGAGAATAAGGAAGAGGGGAGGGTTTGAGAGGAAAGCTAATAAGTTCAGTTTTGGACATGTTTAGTTTCAGATATCTATGGTTCATCCAGTTCTAGAAGTCCAACTCACAGTTGGCAACCTGGAGGTCAGGATAGAAGTTAAGGCTACAAAAATAAATCTGAGAATCATTTCATGAATCCATGGGAGTTGATGAGATTGCTAGGTTAGACTGTATAAAGTAGCAATTCTAATAGTGTGACTTAAGGAATGCGTGGATATTCATAATAATCCTGATGTTTTAATTTCTAATATGGTGAATTCATTGGGTACAATCTAGAAACACAAGAGTGTGTGTGTGTATGTGTGTGTTTGTATGTGTATGGCAGGGGAGGGGAGCACAGAGGGGGAACAGTTTAATAATTTTTAAAGAGAATACAGGTAATCTTACTCCAAAAAAAAGTTTTAGAACTACTACTTTGGAAGGAGAAGAGAAAAGGGCCAAGGAAAATGCATTTAGGAACATCTATGTTTTCTGGGTGAAAAATCAAGCATAAGAGAAAAGCAAGTGGATTGACAGATAGGAGGAAGCTCAGGAGTAAGCCCAGTCATAAAAACCTAAAGAGAAGGAACTATCAAGGAGAAGAGAGCGACAGTTCAATTTCAAAGTTTACAGAGAAATCAAGAAGGATGAGCAATGAGAAAAGTCCATCATATTTGGTAATTAAATCCTAGTTTCTCCCTCTTCACAACAACAAAAAATTCACAAATATTATCCCATTAAAATGATAAAATCATCTAAAGGAAAGATATGATGAGTATTGTTTATGCTTTATTCTGCACCTCTATCCAGAGTATATACATTCTGAGAAGCAGAGAAGTCAGTAAGACCTGGATGCACGCCTTACCTAAACTACAACTGGCTGTGTGATCTTGGGTTTGTCATTTAACCTTTTGATACTGCCTCCAGGCAATTTTCTAGGCTTTCCAAGAAATTTCTTAAATGCTTTGGTAGATAGAGTTTTGTCCACCTAAGGGACAGAAAACAAAAGCAATTTTAAAAATATAAAACTAGTTGATAGATAAAGGAGAGAGAAACTTGGTCTGTTCTGATTTATCCATATTAAAGATATAGGTTAAAAGAAGATCAATAAATATTTACCAAATGTTTACCTTATTATGTGACAGTCACTTTTCTAAGTGTTTGGGATATAAAGAAAAACCAAAAATTGTCCTTGTCCTCAAGAAGTTTACATTCTGATAGGGGATATAATTTATGTTTGAAAAACCTTGTAATGGCTAATAATAGCTAACATTTATATCACATCTATTATGTATGACACCATGCTAAACACTTCATAATTACTATATCATTTGATTCCCACAACAACTCTGCCAAGATGGTACTGTTAATATCCCCGTTTTACAGACCACTTCACTCCCTAACTGTCCCTTAGAGGGAAAAGTACTGATGATGTCCTTCATTTCTTTGTCCTTCATTTTGTCCTTCATTCTCAAAGAAGTTCATGACATCAGGGAGGTGATGCCATGAAATGCATGGGAATAGGCTGGAAGTGAGGGGTGCTTTACTAAGTCCCCAGCCTTATTTTTCCCCCTAGAATCATCAGGGTCTAGTGTCCAGATATGAATCAAGATTACTGGAGATAGCCTTGGATGTGAGGCAATCAGGGTTGAGTGACATGCCCAAGGTCACACAACTAGTAAGTGTCTGAGTATATATTTGAACTCAAGTCCTTCTTACTTGAGAGCTGGTGTGCTCTAACCACTGTGCAACCTAGCTGCCACCTTGACACTAACAGCTGAGGGATTGGGAAGACCTTCTATATAAACTATTTGTTAAAAGAATCCAACAACTTGGAATGCTATTGTTCTATAAAAAACCATAAATGATCAGACTTTAGAGAAGCATGGATTGAGTTACAGGATCTGATGCTGAGTGAAGGGAGCAGAACCAAGAGATCAATGTACACATTAACAACAACATTGTGAGATGATCATCCTTGTGGATGCAGTTCCTCTTGGAAGTTCAGAGAACTAGGACAACCCTATTAGACCAGCTATGGACACTGCCATCCCTAGCCAGAGGTAGAAAAACAAAACATTAAAACATCCTTCAGAATCTGAAGAACAGCACGTTCACTTTTTGAATTTTTTTTTTTTGCAAGGCAGTGGGGATAAGTGACTTGCCCAAGGTCACCCACCTAAGTAATTGTGTCTGAGTTCAGATTTGAACTCAGGTCCTCCTGACTCCAGGGCTGGTATTCTATCCACTGCATCACCTAGCTGTCCCACTGTGTTCACTTTTGTAAAAAGTATCTCATGTCTTTCTTTCCCTTAATCCTAATTCCTCACACTGAAAATGACTAACCTGTAAACATGCCAAATACAATATTAGCACAATACTAATCTGACTGTTTGCTACTGAGGGGAGGGGAGTGGGAAGGGAGGGTGGAAGGAAATTTTTAACTTAGAAATATATCTATACACACACACACACACACACACACACACACACACACACACATATATATAGGCAAATGGATGAAATTTGAAAAGGTAAAACATCAATAAAAAATTTAAAATTAAAAAAAATAAAAAAAGAATCCAGCAACTGATGCTGTCATCCTGGTGAGGAAATTAAATCAGAATGGGTAAGTAATTTGACCATAGTCAGACAGCTAGTAAGTGATCAGGGATAAGTGCCTTTTCTTTTTTCAGCCTCTTTTTATCAGTTTTTTTAAATTACCTTGACAAAACAGACCAGAACCTGGCATTTTGTAGCCTGAACCCTACCATTTAACCAGACATAAGACATTTTTGTAAACTTCTTAGTTTAGGAGTGCTTTTCTTACATGCACACACACACACACACACACACACACACACACACACACACACACACACACACCCCTAGACCCTCAAGCAGAGAGACAGGATAGTCTCTTGCTCTAGATGTTATCTGTGCCCCTTGCCGCCCTTTTTCCTCAAGCAGGGCATGATCCACCAGACCAAGACCCTTAGAAGCATTTGAAAAAGGCCTGGGGTTTGACTTCAAGTATTTAAATTGCAATCCTTTTACTCTGCCATATGATGTGTACATATACATCCAAGTATATTGAAAAGAGTTTGAGACAGTAATGAGGGAAGGGAGGGTGGAAAGAAAGAAGGAAGAAATGAAAGAAGGAAGGGAAGAAGGTGGTATGGAAAAAAGGGAGGGAGGGAGGAGAGAGGGAGGAAGGAAGGAAGGAAAGAAGGAAGGAAGGAAGGAAGGAAGGAAAGAAAAGAAGGAGGAAGGAAAGAACAAAGGGAGAAAGGGAAGAATTATAAAGGAAGGAGGAAAGGGAGGAGGAAAAGGAGGAAGGAAGAAACAAAAGAAGAAAGAGAAAGAAGCAAAGAACAAAGGAAGAAGGGGAAAACAAGGGAAGAAAGAAGAGAGGAGAGGAAAAAAGGATGAAAGCAGGAAGGAAAGAAGGAGAAAAGGGAGGAACATAGGGAGGAAGGGAAGAATGAAAAGGGGAGGAGGGAAAGGAGGAAGAAAGGAAAAGGAAAAGAAAGAGGGAAATGAGAAAAAGGAGGATGGAAGGAAGGGAAAGAGAGGAGGAAAAAAGGAAGAAAGAAAAGGAGGAAAGGGATCTAGAGGGAAGAGGAGGAAAAAAGGAAGAGAGAGAGGCAGGGAAGGAGGACTTCTCTCTCTCTTAAAAAGTTGAGTGAATGTCTTTGAACACCACAAGTATTAGTATGGAAGCTAGACTGGTGGAAAGAATGTGACTTTTGACATATCCACCTATGCAAAATAATTGGTCAAAACTGAAAGAATGGTATGTATCCCTCTCATTTGGGATATGAAAGCCTGAGAAACAATTTGAACTTCTTGGGTTAGATTGTGAAAGCACTAAATTCTCATGGTTGGTCAGAGTTCAAGGTTGGAGGTACTTCCAGGCCTTTGGGGGTTTAGGGTTTTCATGGGAGTATGTTTCCAGAAGCTAGGAAGATTCTTCTAGGTTTTGCTTATTTTCCTTTTTGTTTTTTTGGATTAATCAACCTTGTGGCTAACCAGTCACTCCTCCTCCTCCTCCTACCCCCTTAGGCTTCTCTTTTTTTTTTCCTGGGGCAGCATTTCTCTCTCAATTTGGCCTCATCGCTTTGAGGCTTTTCCATGGATTTGGTATCCATCCATCAGAACCCAGGAGAGGTTATATAATTCCTGTCCATACTCCTTGTATGAGTGTTTGGCATGAATAGCTTTGTAAGATTCTGTATTAGAATCACATTCTCCATTATTGACACATTTGTTTTGGAGCTAGGTTTTCCTCAAAGTGATCAATGTGAATTTTCCTTTTTTAAGGGTGCTGTACTTGATGAATATACCTCCTGTTTTCCAGAAGAAATCTCTATCTGTGATTAATCATCATGTTATTTCCTTACCTAATCTCTTACCACTTTTTTGTTCCCAAACCTATTTAAACTCTTGCCTATACCTACTTTGGGCATTTACTCATAATGACAATTCTTGGCTCTGTTTTCTCCTCATATTCTCTATCATGAAATCTCTTTCACTTCCATGGTTTCAATTACCACATTGAGACTAGTGATTACCAAGTATGACCTTAATTCTATTTACAATTATTATCTTATTTCATCCTCACAACCTTAGAAGGAAGGTGACATTGTTATCCTTATTGTACAGATGAAAAAACTAAGAGTGTCTTGCCTGGGATCACCTAGATAGTCAATGTCTGAAGCTAGATTTGAACTCAGGTCTCTGTTTCCTCGTCTATAAAATGAACTGGTGGTGGAAATGGCAAACTACTCCAGTATCATTGCCAAGAACATCCCCAAATGGATCCAACATCCTACTCCAAAATCAGTGCTTTCTCCACTGAGCCACAAAAACTCAGCTCCTTTTATTTACAGGATATCTCCTTTAGGATACCTCAATGACATCTCAAATGCAGCATGTCCAGAGTGAAACTCTGACTTTCCCCCCACCCTTTTCCCTTCTCCTTAATATTACTATGTGTGGCATCATCTTCTAACGCTGCCAATTCCATATCCAAAAATATCTCTGGAAGGCATCTTCTCTTCTCTACTCTCACAACAACCCTTCTCCTAGATTTTTATTACTAGTTCTTGATTGATATGAATGTTTCTTTGTTTCTTTCACAATTCTACCCTCCCTCTATTCTACTCCATCATTCATACCACTACCATAATGATAATCCTTATAAACAAATCTGTTCACATCTTTCTTGTGCTAAAAATCCACACTAGCTCCATATTGTCTGGTTGAGTAACATTCACAATCTATTACCATATGAAACTCTTTACAATATGGAACTGCTTTCTCACTGTAAACTTATCTCATATTATACCTTCCCCCATATTTTAGTTCTTTTTATTAAATTGTTTTTCAGATGCATCTGGCTCATCATGACCCCCCATGGGATTTTCTTGTCAAAGATCCTGGATGATTTGACATTTCTTTCTCTAACTCATTTTTCAGAAGAGAAAACTAAGTCAAACAGAGTTAATTGGCTCACCTAGTCAATATAGCTAGGTGTCAGGTTGATTTGAACTCACAAGGAAGGGTCTCCCTGACTTCAAGCCTGGCTCTTTAGCCTCTGCACCATCTAGTTGTTCCCCCCTAAATATACCCTGTTTTATCCTAATAAAACTCTTCTTTTCTCACACAATGTGAAGACTAATCCCACCACTGCTTCCACATTTCTGTCACTTTGCTCAAGGCCATTCTCTATGCTCTCTTTCCTTTCTTAATCTATTAAAGATCTCTCTATCCTTTAAGGTATAACTCAAATGCCACCTTCTTCTGGAAATACTCTTATCATTCTACCAGTTGGTAAAGACCTTCCTTCCAAGATCTCTCACAGCACTTTGTTTTGTAATTCTAATGCATTATTAGACTCAAATGCAAGTGATTCTAATACATTATCACTTGCACGCGTGTGTACACACACATTTATACACACACACACACACACACACACACTCTATATTTGTTGGTATTGTATCCTCCTATTAGATGTTACACTCTTTAAGGGCAGTGATCCAGTCTAAGCTAAGGTCCCTTTTCTATTCAATATGCAGAGTCCACTTCCAGGAACCATCTATAATCTTTTCTGCATATTGTCTTCCTCTTGTTGGACTATAAAAACAGGATAAATTTTGGTCTTTTTTTACTTTTATAGTCCCATATTTATTATAGTGTCTGGCACACAGTAGGTGCTTAATGAATATTTATTGGCTTGATTTGTTATCAAATTGCATATTGTCAAAACTCTGCTAAAGTTCTTCTTAAGAAGCAGAATTATGTAGTGAAGAAAGCACTAGATTTGGAATCAGAAAGGCCTGAGTTCAGATTTCAGGTGAGACAATGACTAGAAAATAGGATCATGAGCAAAGTCACTTAATCTCTCTTTGACTTAGTTTCCTCATCTATTAAATAAGAGGGATGAAAAGCACCTCCAGAATCCCTTCCATATGTAAGTCTTTTGACCAAATTCAAGTGACCCTTGAATCTGACAGAAGTCTAGTAGAAATTCCTAGAAAATCCTGAAAGTTAGACGAGTATTAATCACAAAACCTTATACAGAATGAGCACTCTGATCTGTTCAATGAATTTCCAGGAATGATACCAGACCATTTATGGAGTAATGGGGGAGGGAAGCAGACCTCGAGAAGTCAAAAGACTGGGATAGAGAAACAGACACTTGAGACATATTACCTTTTATGTGTTGATTTTTTTTAATGAACATATTATAATTTTACAAAATAACTGGCTTTAGCAGTTTTATGATACAGTAGATCAGTTCCTTTCACCGTGTCCCCAATTACATCATTCCCAAGGGATATGAACTGATGTGCCCATTAGCAATATTACAGGGTTGAAGAAGAGGAAGAAAGGCCAACCAAGTTAAATCCCTGCCCTGATGATGAAGGGAAGAAAAGAATGTACTTGAGAAAGGTTCCCTCCTTGTTCTCTTGTTTCCATTTCTCTCTCTCTCTCTCTCTCTCTCTCTCTCTCTCTCTCTCTCTCTCTCTCTCTCTCTCTCTCTCTCTCTCTCTCTTTCCTTTACTATTTTGGTCAAAGGTAGCATCATGAAAAAATCTGACCAGCCCGCCCCCCCCAGACAACTGCTGTGTTAAGATTATCCAAACACACCATTATGAAGACTGGTTGAATAGATACCAAGCGATGTGGTTTTGGAACTAGTAAGTTCTTCAACTGCAAGTGAGGAGAGGGCAAGGACTGAGTACAAGTCAATGTCCTCTGGGAAATACATAACCAGTGAAATTTAGTTCCTGACTGGTCTCTGCTCATAGTAGATGACATTTGCATTTATGGACCATTCAATTGTAAGCTCCTTAGAAGCAGAGACAATCTTTTTTTCCCCTACGTTTGTATATTCAGACACAGTGCCTAGCATATAGCAATCATTTAATAAATGCTTAATGATTGATTGATTGATTGATAAGTTCCTGTGATATCAGAGACAAGATCTGGAGGAGGAAATTGTCATCTGATAGACTAGAGGTGATGGAGGACTGCTACTTGTTAGATCAGGTTCTGCTTGAACCAGGGGAGGATGGTATTCATTGCATTACTTTTCTGACAATATGAAATAGGTTCTACTGTTTTCCTGGAGAACCATATGGAGTCAAGGACATGAGCAACATAAAATAAAAGACATAAAAATAAAAAAATAAAAATACCCTGCTTACTACCAACTTTATGAAGAGGCTGGGCAGAGAAAAAAGTTCATATGAGTGATAGACTTCTCATTCTTGTTTAGGACTACAGCTATGCTTGGGCAGCCTTAATGGCTATCATGACTCTCTCTGACCTTATGCCTGATACTTTGGACAATGTTGGAAAGTCCAAAGACTTATCCAAGGAATTGGAATTTTTCAGCATCTTCCTAGCCCAATAAAAGCCATTTATCTCCCAGGGTCATTTGTAAAATGAATAATTCATTCTATTATTTTCCAAGAAAAGCTCACCAGTATATTTGAACTCCTTGTCTGTTTTTGAGTCAGAAATAAGTTTCCTTCATTTTCTGTGACCTCAGGTATGCAAAAGGATGCTTTATTAAAATTAGGGTATGGTTTTTTTTGTTTTTGTCTTTTACTTCTCCCCCCTCCATTACTTCCCCTCACTGCACCCCTGCTACATCTTCTAGAACAAAGGATCTTAATCCGAGGTTCATGAATTTTTTATCTATTTTGATATTTATTTTCCAAAATAATGGGCAGCCAAGTAGCACAGTGGATAGAATACTAGCTCTGGAATTAAGAAGACTCATCTACCTGATTTCAAACCTGACCTCAGATAGTTAATAACTGTGTGACCTTGGGTGAGTCATTGACCCTATTTTTCCTCAGTTGAGAAATACGTTGAGAAAGAAAATGGGGTCGTGACCACAACAATTATAATCTTATATATTTGATTTTATATATTTAAAAATTCTTCTGAAAAGGTTTCATAGGCTTCATCAGTCCATACAAAGAACTCCACATCACAAAGTTCCCCTGCTTTCTGAGAAAATGTATGCTTCCCTCTCTCTGCCTTTTCATTTTAGAATATGTGTTCTTGAGCAGGTCAAAGATGTTAACTTTTAAAATAGTGTTTAATATTACAGTTGTTAAACATTTAATTTTTGTATGATAAAATGAACAATGGATCTAGGAATCAGTGAGCCAAAGTGTGTATGTTGTGATCAGAGCATATAGGTAAATAAGAAGTATTTTCCTTGAGAAGAGCTAGAGAATCCCAGAGTTCATCTTTCTTCTTCCTACTCCTTCTTTTGTTTGTTCTTGCTCAATCACTTTCAATGAAAGATGAATGTTGCACAAGATGAACCTATACCCAGTTTGTATTTGCTTTTCCATAGTTAATGGTCCAGGGTGCTAAAGAGCAATTAATTTGTCTCTACCAGAGGCTTACTCAAGATACTAACACAAAACAAACATCTTTGAGAGTTTGAGGGTATAAGAAGGTAAGGCAGGGATTGATATATTTAAGTCTACTTTATGGTGGGTAGATAAATATGCTAACTTTCTTTAAAACCAAACTATTGAGTCCAAATGGCTAAGCCTGACTATGGGTCTCATATTGCTGAAATTCACCTATCTCCCCACAGAGTGTCACCCTAACACCATGTGTCTCTCCATTTAGCTGCATCTGTATCTATGGGTCACAGATTTTTCACGCTATGTTTGATTTGAATTTCCTTTGGACTCTCTGAACCATCTCTAACTGCCAAAAGTCACCCCCTGGGTATGCTTCCAGGCTTGGTTTAAGGACTGAGTCACCTTGACTCATTTCTTCCCCCATCTCTCTCTCACCACTACCCCCCCCCCCTACTCCCAGATGGGGCCTCCTTTAACCCTAAATTTGATAGATTTTTCTCTGAATTATTTTCAGGTTTTTTCCATCTTTATCTCTGTTTGAAATTCCACTCATTTTATCCATTGCAATTTCATATGCATATATATATATATAATATATATATATTTAAAGTAAAATCTTCTCTAGGTTAGAGGAGAGATCTTATGTGACAGAGGGCATGGCTGATAAGAAAAGAGTGAATTCCTGATGTTACACTATTGAACACTCAGAAGGTCTCTAGAAAATACTTGTTGCTAAGTGACTGAATGAAATTCATATTTGAGTTCTACACATTGGGTAATTTCCATCCTACCCTGTCAGCCTTGGGAGTGAAAAAAAACCCCTGGATAATGCCCAAGTCAACTGAATACTCTTAGAGGCAGAAGTAGGTGAGTGTTCTAACAAGAGATGTTGACTTTAGCATCTTGTTCCACAAACCACTGAAGTTGGAGACTTAAAAGAAAAACTTGAATATAGAGAGATCATGGCCTCAGACAGGGGAGCAATGAATACTGAGCTTTAAAAAATGGTACGATAGCATATGGAGGAAATCTATTTATCACAAAATTTCATGTCTAATTTTTTTCATATTAAGCTTCATGAGCCAGGCAGGATTTTTACATGTTCTGCAAGTCTTAATCATTTAGTTTATCTAATTGACCATCTTGCCAACCCATGATGGAGGCATTTAAATACAGAATAATTGCATTTGGAAAATATTAGTAAGCTTTTGACATCGAAGGCAAAGGACTTTAATCCTTTACCTACCCTAGAAAGAAGGAGCAAATATTACTCTATCCTAATCATATGAAATAACCATGAATTGAGAAAGTTGTCTCTACTAGCATTTCTTAATTTCCCAAAGGCCACATTTTCAATCTGGTCTCTGTCCTCATTCTTTTTTGTTTGTTTGTTTGCTTGTTTTTGTTTTTGCTTTTTTGTAAGGAAATGGGGTTAAGTGACTTGCCCAAGGTCACACAGCTAGGTAATTATTAAGTGTTTGAGTCTGGATTTGAACTCAGATCCTCCTGACTCCAGGGCCAGTACTCCATCCACAGCACCCCCAGCTGGCCCCATCCTCATTCTTATATTCCAATGTCTGTGTCTCATTAGGTTTTCTTAAATTTCATAATTAATATGATAGAATTTAATTCTTCTGGTTCACATATGTATCTAGAATAGGACCAAAGTCATCTAGCCACTAACCAAAGAGTTCTTGCAAGCTTGAATACCTTAATTTTCTTAGATGACTCAGTAGGGGCCAAAGGGATAGAGACTGAATTTTTGATTTCATTGGTCTAGGCAACTCAACAATCAGCAAGTCAGTAACCTTTCTTCAATTCCAGATTCTTAGAGAGTTGCCTAGAGTACTGAAAGAATAAGTAATCTGGCTAGTTCACAGAGTCAGTTTTTGTCAGTTAGGATTTCAACCCAAATCTTCCCGTCTCCAAGGTCACCTCTATATTCACCACACCATGTTGCCTCTAGATGGAGCACTACTGGGTACTTCAACCATTCAGGCAAAACCTACCCTGTTTGAATAGACTGGAAGGAAAAGGGAATGATCTGGGTCTCTTGGTCTCAACTTGGTACGGGTCACTAGTGGTGACACTAAGTTGTTTTTCACCCATTGTTTGTGTAGCTCAGGCCCTGCTTCCAGGAATTCATCCTATCAAAGGCTAAATAGGATTACAGTTATCACACAGTCTCTTACTCCCTGCCTTGATCCCATAAGCAAGGAAGGAAGGAAGGACTGATTAAAGGATCATTTCTGTACTTACCCCTAGACTCCCAATATTATGTAGGACACGTACATTACAGCAGCATGTGTGTGGCAAAGAGTATTTGTTTTACCTTAATAGACAGCAAAAAATATATCGTATATTTCATATATTTATGTAATTTATGTAGTTTTGCTTAAATACTTATAGAGTTCATGACTAAATTAATTACTGCTGAAGGAGTCTATGCAGTTGAAGAAAGGAAGCAGGACAGGGTTAGAGAAGACAGAGTCAGCTAGATGGCAGACCATTTATGATAAGAAGATACAAGGAGTCCCTGGCAACTTCTTGGTGATTTTGAGCTTGAGTTTATAAGTTGGGTGTGGGTGGGCTGGGATGGGGTGGGAGAGCAAGGGAGAAGAAGAAGAGGAGAGTGTCGGAGATGAGCATGAGAGTGGAGCATGGTACAGGGGGATCTTGGCCCATCAAGAGTAGCTATCCTGTCACTTGGATGAGGTTCTCTCCTTTTACAATGATGATATTGATAGTCATCAATAACACAAATGTCTTTTGACATGCTTGGCACTTTAGAGGCATTCTCTCACAGAGTACATAGTCTTCCTCTCCTCCCTGGTTTCTTATGGTCTCTCCAGGCATCTCCTCCTTCCATCAGTCTTGGTCTCCAGACTTTTCTTCAAACTTCCCTTCCTTCCTCACTCACCCCACCCCTCTTAGCCTCCTGGGCCAGCAGCAGGGTCTTTTTGCCCCATTTATTGATTCTCTTCTGCTTTGGGATCCCTGCAAGTGCACTCATCTTGCTCACAGTCAGCAGCAAATGGGATTACCTATAGGAGATAAAGAGAAAACTTTATCACCCTGGGGGTTAAGAGAATATTTGAAATTTTTTTTAAATCCCATATTGTTTATCTCAGGATCACTTTTACCCACAATTTCCCCAAACCTATCTTTATCACATTGTTACTGTCTTTTCTTATATATAAATTGAAATAACTAAAACAAGAATTTTCTGGTTTTAAAATTTTCTTGCTATGTACATCCTACTGTGAGGAAAAAGTAAAGGGGAAAAACAAAGAAAAATAAAGGAAAAAAGTATATTTCAATCTGCATTTAGGCTCCATCT
Organism: Macrotis lagotis; assembly: GCF_037893015.1. Lineage (NCBI taxonomy): Eukaryota > Metazoa > Chordata > Mammalia > Peramelemorphia > Peramelidae > Macrotis > Macrotis lagotis. The sequence continues at coordinate 70,316,356 of NC_133659.1, read as the reverse complement.
TTTTTTCTGTGTAGATGGATAGCATTTTTCATTATAAATCCTTCAATATTGTCTTGGATCATTGTGTTACAGAGAATAGTTAAGTTTTTCACAGTTGATCATCATGCAGTATTGTATCATTGTATTCATTTCTGCTCATTTTGCTTTGCATCCATCTATGTAAGTCTTTCCAAGTTTTTTAAAAAATAATTTTTTTTCCAATTACATCATTTTTAACATGGGCAAATCACTTAATCCTGATTGTCTCACATCTCCAGTCATCCTGATTCATATCTGGTCATTGGACCCAGATGACTCTAGAGGACAAACTGTGGCTGGTGTCTTAGCACAGTCCCCTCTCACTCAAATCCAATTCATGTGCTTGTCATGGTGCCCCCCCCCCAACATCATGTTCTTCTTTAAAAAATGAAGGACATCATCATTTTGAGTTTTCTAGGTTTTTCTGGGAGTTTCTTTCATCATTTCTAGCTGGAAATTTTTAAGACTCTATATCTATTGTCCCATGAAGACCTTTGAGGTAAGCATTGCTTTTCCCCATTTTGATTTCACTGGTATAAGGAATTTTCAGTAATAAAACCCATTCCACTGATGAATATCCAGAAAGGTCCCTAGCTTCTAATTTTCTAACTAAGATTCTTAACCTGGAATCCCTGATTTCCAGGGGTCTGTGAAACTTGATAGGGAAATATAAAACAGTGCAACTTTATCTTCACCAACTTCTAACTGAAATTTAGTACTTTCTTCAAGTATTCAGTTATGAATGAAACAAATATTATTCTAAGAAGGATTTTATTAGATTGCTAAAAGGGTCCATAATACACTAAGTGGATAAGAATCCTTTAGAGAATCACTTAGGGTTTGCCAAGGGTCACACAACCAGAATATGCCAGATGTGACTTGAACCCAGAATGCAGACCAGCTCTTAATCTGCTATATCATGATGACATCAGTAGGCTACTCATTTTACAAATGAGTAGACAGTTTAAACAATTTGTTCAGTGTTTCATACATAAGTGGCAGAATTGATGTTAAAATACACCTTTTCTGACTTCTGATCTAGGGTGTCTGATATTTACTATATTGCCACAAGGTTACAAAGTATTTTAGAATACTAAACTTGTAGTTGGGAAAACTTGAGTTCAACTCTTACCTTAAGAACTTATAAATTGTGTGACCCTGGACAGAACTTCCCTAGTCTGTTTCTTCATCTGAAAAATGAAGTATTGTCACACCTACCTCACAGAGTTAGAGTATCATAAGTAGATAATATGTTTAAAACATTTTATAATCTGTACAAATGTTATATAATGTTTTATAATGCTGTACAAATGTTAGTTATCAGTGGTAGGAGGAATAATAGTAGTGATAGTAGTATTAAGTAGTGCCAACAGTGGCTGGCAGCAGTTGGGGAAGGAGTAGGGGCAATAGTAGTAGTAGTAGTAGTAGTAGTAGTGGTGGTGGTGGTGGTAGTAGTTGCAGTTGTAGTCACAGTATTAGTACAACAGAAGTCAAAGCATTGTTATAGTCTTATAGTTTTATAGAAAAATTGTGCCATTTTTGGCACCCAGATATCTTTCTCCCTCTCTGCTGTAAAGATTTACTGAAAAGTTCAGTGCTCTGGTGAAACTCTGGCTCTCCTCTACCATCTCTGAAATGACTAATTCCTTCTTTCTAGGTCTCCTCTCTTTCAGACATGACTCAGAACATATCTGTATCTCCATCTGACCTCCTTTTCCCCAACAACTATGCCCTCAGATTTTCCTTGCAGCCAACTTGTCTTCAGTGATGTTTTTTAGTCATGTTGAGTGGGGTGCATAGGTACTCTGGGAAATATGTGAAGATCACACAAAGATCTTGTGTTTGACTAACAAATTCAGGATGGCCAAATCCACAATCATGAGAACTCTCATCACAGTATGAACAAAATTATTTTCCAAGTGCACTGAGGAGAAGGACTGATTCAGGGATTTTGCTGTGTAGTGTTGCTTGAGTATTTCTCCTGGTTGAAAATCATATACTAGGGCAAAATAGACTAAATGGTACACCAGGAGGAGGAAGAAGGTCTCTTTCGATACTGGATTATGTCAAATGGTATCCATAGGCATTGAAATGAGATAGCAATAAAATCATGATCAGTAGGACCATGAGATGAGAACAAATGAGTGGTCAATAGCACTGATTCTGTGCGCTATGTCCTTCAGGGATCCAGAGATCACTCAGCAACACAGCATGGGGAGAAGGAGGGGTAGTCAAGTATACTCCTTGATCACTATCTTCTTCAGCCTCAATGTGGGGACCAATCTGAGTGGGTTTCAATCTTGTACTTGAGGCTTGTGGGACATGATAGATAATTGATCCTTCTGAATTTAGCTAGTTTGGGAGCTGGGATAACTCTTGAATGTTTTAGATGATAAACACTTATAGACTTTTTGAACTGAAAGGAATGTGGAAATTACAAGGTTTGATTCTGTGCGTGCAATTCATTTTGGGCCCATAGGCAAAGAATGAAGCAAGTTTTCCTTTGACCAGTTGCAAATCAACAAATTTTCCAAAAATCTTTCCTGTTCTCCTCCTTTTCAGTTCCACCACACAGACTCTACCTTCTCTTTAATCTCCAAATCCATGATCCGATAGGTGGGAAGAGTAGAATTCCCTCTACAATGGTCTGTTAGAGAGGTTGTTGTAACTTGTTTAGTTGATAGAATGACCTTACTCATTACTCTTTGAGCCCTAGTACTCTTAGCTCATTCAAATTAGTGATTCCCAAAGTGTGAACTAAGAAAGGTTCTGTGTGATCCAGTGATCTTGAATGAATAATTTATTTACATAATTTAATAAAATTTCAGAACTGTCTAAACAAATTAGCCTGTCTTCACAATTATTCTTTGGAGATTGGGGGAGACAGGGTTAGGAGAGAATAGATATGGTGGATGGCTATTATATTGGATTTTTTGTTTTTGGTGGTGGGACTAAGTAAGGATACAGAACCATCCTAAAAACCTCAATGGGACTGAAGAAGGATACAGAACCATCCTAAGAACCTTAAACTTGAATTCTCTAACTCTCAAGATTATCCCTTTCATCAAGGGTTCCTTCTTTCTCATGAATTTTCAAAAGAAAATTCATTTAAGGACACCTAAAACATCAGAAGTGGAAGGGAATTCAGAGGCTATCTAATTATCCCATCCATATCTGAACAGAATTCCCCATGATAGCATACTAACAAACAGACATTTAATCTTTAATTGAAGGGAAACCCAATAACTCCAAAGTGACCCATCTTGCTTTTGGATAATGCTTCTTTTACAAAGTTTTTTATTTGGGTCAAGTTGAAAACTCTATCTTTGTAACTTCTATCCAATTCATTGGACCCATAGTTTCTCCCTGAAGTTCAAGAAAACAAAGTTTAATACCTCATCCATATGGTGGAGCATTAAATACTTGAAGATGACTATTATGTTATGGTCTTTCCCTCTTATTCCCAACACCCAAGGCTTCTCCTCTCCAAATCGATTATTTCCAATTTCTATATGATCTTCATTTAGCATAGTTAAGGGAACCCTATATTGCAATTATTCTCCTTGGTATACTTCCCATGCTCTCTATAATGTGTAAGACCCAAAACAGAACAGAGTACTCTAGATATGTTCTGAGCAGAACAGGATATAGAATGGAAATATCACTTCTCTAGTTCCCAGAACCTATGCTTCTCTTAGTACTAAGATCATATTAGGCTTGCATGCATGTGTGTGTGTGTGTGTGTGTGTGTGTGTGTGTGTGTGTGTGTGTTACAAAGAAGGAATATTTGAGGAAAATAAATATGATGTCTGGAAATCAATTCCTGCCAAATACTCAGATTGGTTTAACTGATAGACCAGAGCAAGAGTAGCTCAGTGCTTTTACCAAGATTTTTGCTTATCACCTGGTACCCCCTGACCAAGCTCTGCCCACCTACCTTCTTGGAAGAGAGGGTTGAAGAACAGCAATCTCCACCATCATACTGACAGTAGGCTCGGTTGTTGATTGTATCACACCACCCATCAGCTTGAAAAGGCTGGAAGGAAAAATGACAAGTCAGCATCTATGTATGATCCCATTTATCACTGTTCTTATTTTATTCCCCCTAGGTCAAGCCTCGAACTATTACAGAAAAAACCAGAATCCTTAGAGAGAGTGAGGCTGACAATGTGTGACTCTGCCTCACTTAAATCCAATTCACACACCCAGCTGATTTCATTGGTTCTTTTCAAAAACAAAGGATAAACGGCAACAGGCACAGGAAAGAATACTGACCAAATTTTATATGAAATGTATCTGCTAATTGTAATGAACTATTTTAATGACTCTAATATCATTGCACCAAAGTCAGTGATACACAGGTCAGTAACTTTGGACCTTTTTGCCTTGGACCTAATCTATATATTTTTGTTAGTAGCTATAGCTTGGTTTGTCCACAGGGTCTCTAAGATGGCATAGGAATGAATGCGACTTTTCACTAGTTTTCCCAAGTAATAGCAAAGTCTCCTGCCAAGATTTGCTCAGCCGATCAAGAGACCAGAAGGAACTGGTAGGGGCTATACTGAAGTTCTGCCTTACTGTCAGTTAGGTTTAGTGGTTGGTTCATTGGTCACTTCTACTGCTTTCAGTCCAGTTAGAATGAGGGCATTCATCACTTTCCTTGGATTAGACAAAGGCTAGTTCTTAGAGATTAGGAGATTCCAGAGGTGCTATGTAAATACAAGAAGATGATGGTCTCAAAGCAACTTGTCATTGCATTTGGTGACCCCAGTCTGGGGCAGAGATGTTCACACATGTGCATCAGTCCTTTGCACACAGCAGTGAAACCACAGGGTAACAGGGGAGCAAGCCAAACAGTTTCCATTTGCTCCTGTTACTGCTGCAAGTTAGCAGGAACGAAAATGGGAATCAGGCCCAAGCCAAACCAGAGTTAATGGAGTGTTTCACCCCAAAAGGGAACATATGATAAGAACAGCAACAAGTGGTTAAACAATAACTCAGTGGCCCAATGCCTTGGATCTCAAGAGGAAAGGCCCTGGCAGGAAATGCAGTCCCACAGCATCTTGGAGGACTTACCAGCCAGCCCACCTACTCAATAACATTGGCTCCCCTCCATTCTGAGCTGCTGCATTACTGCAAAACCTCTAAAAACCTCTCAAGTTAATTGCTTAGGGCAGCGATTCTTAACCACTCTTGTGTCTTTGACCCCTTTGGCAGACTGGTGAAGCCTATGGATTTCTTAAAAATAATATTTTTAAATATGCAAAATAAAATACATAAGATAACAAAAGAAACTAAATCTATTGAAATATAGTTATAAAATATTTTAAGAATAAATGGAAATCAAGTTAAGAATTCATATTTAACATTCAATTTTGATCAATGTATAGCATGGAAACAATGTAAAGATGATCAGATTGCCTTCTGTGGGAGAAGGGGAGGGAGAAGGTAGGGGGAAAATTGTAAAATTCAAAACCTTGCAAAAAAATTATAGGTAGAAACTATTATTGTATATAACTGAAAAACAAATAAAATATTTATATCATGTTTACAGTTGTATAATCACTGATGTCTCCCAGGTTATAACTATTTCTGAATTTTATGGGCAAATCAATTCTCCTTCCTTGTTTATGCCTCAGTTTCTCCATTTTCCCAACTGAGATAATATTTCCCTTATAGAGCCTGCTAGTAAAAGAGAACCTACTAATATATTACTTTAATTTATTCTATATTATATGGTATGTGTTTTATATTACAGATGAGTAATTAGATTCATGACACTGTTTCTTTTTGAATTTGATACCACTGAAGGGAACACTGGGTGATGAAGCCCCCTCTACCAATGATGGAATTTTGACAGCCATTTTTCAGTTTTAAGTTTTAGGGAACTTTAATTCAAACCATCATTATTTAAGCAAATCACATGCTAAGAAATCCCGAAGTAGCTGACATCCTATGCAGGCTGCACGTCAATCTGCTGACCACTGAAATGCTGCTATCTCTGGGATGAAATATGACAGCCATCTACCAGCTGTTCAGTGATGTCAACTGAGAAGAGGAAGTCCTCTTTTCTAATCAAAGATGAATCTGGGATTAACACAAATAGCCTAGGATGTGAGTGTTTTGGATACTTGTCTCTATGGAATCTAGATTGGTAGGGAAATAGTATTTCTATTTTATATCCATGCAAATAAGGATGTATTAGACATAAGGCAATCTCAGATGCCTAGAAGAACACTTGTATAGAAGACAGTAGGCCAGGAAGAAGCAAAAAGAAAGGTTCAGAGATAGGTTTTCCTTTTCCAACATTGTAACTTGTCATTAATTTCTTGTAACTTGTCATATATTTCTTTTCCATGTGAATGACTATTTAAAAATAAAACATATACAACATATATAACAATACAACAGTACAAATATGCTTTCTCTCCATATGTGTATATTGTCTCCAATGTGGTTTTCTTACATCTGTAACAAGGAACTTGACAGTGAGGACTAATCAATATTACAATGAATCACCAAGGGAAGTTGTTGAATCTACTTCTCAGGAGGTCTTTAAGAGGAAGATGGATTCTCATCTGGGAATCATTAAGCATCATCCTCCTGGAAGAAAGAAGCATGGCTAGGTGACCTCCTATGTCCTTTCCAGCTTCATAATCCTATAGGACTAAAATGATTTACAGACTACTTCTGTGCCTCTGTGAGGTCTTCTAGGAAGGAAAAGGGATGGAAGAAGAGAGAAAAATGGGGAAATCACTGGAAAGACCAGGATTTAATCTTACTCTATACCTATTAGCATTAATTGCTCCTCCCCCCAACCTGCCAAAACCAACCACTCCACCCTAAACAAACAAAGTTGCCCATGGCAACATGTGTTGGGGAAACTTGACTGCTTGTATCCAAAGTTACAATGGAAAAAAAATAATAGGAGGGGGGAAATGACTAATTGATCCAAAATCTTGCAAGTCTCTGAAGCCTGGATGCAGTCTAGGGGCTTTTGTCTCAACAATTTAAAGGTATCAGACTCGGTATATTGGAAATAAATTTGTTGAAATTCTTTAGGCATTCTTCCTTGGAGCGAGTGTCTGTTGTCATTGTTGTGTCTGTTTCTAAAATGTTTTTCTTTCCTTGTTTTTAAGTGAAGGAGTATCACTTCACAAGTAGTAAAGGCTGCCTCGTGAGACTCGGAAGGTTAGCATGGCAAGCCATCAGAAGTCTGGGGTCAGGAGTGAATGATGGGATTTGCCTGAAACCAGATGGTGAGGAGCTAAGAAGTCCATGAACTGTATGACCCAGTCAGGGGGTGGTTGAGATGGGACTTAGCCAACAGCTTGGCCATATTTGGAAATACACTTAGTGGGACAAATGTTATTTAGAAACTGCTTGAAATTTGAGCCCAGTGCCCCCAGAACTGAATTGATTTAAGGGAGAGTATTTCCTTAGGTGTTAAGGAGAAATGTTTTACTTCTGTTCTTGTCATATCTTCTTGTAGTAAGATCTATTTGAGGCCGATTGATTAAAAGAAGACACCAACGACTTCTAGGTAATAGTAGGGAAGGAAACAAGTTGGACTGGGGGATGCAGGTATTGTGGAGAAGATTCTTCTCCACCCCTTTATAGATACCCCATAAACCTGTATCAGAGACGTAGCCAATCCAATTCTGTGAATTCACATGAGCTTTTTTTTTTTTTTTGGCGGGGGTTGGGGGGGTGTTTTGGGGAAGAGAGGGAAGTGTAAGACAGAACCTCAGGATAATAATGAAGCCTCTAGGATTTGCTTTTTTGCCCCTACGCTGAATGGTCTCGAACTTCTTTTTTTGCCTTTAGGATTCCTATGGTTTTTTTTTTGTTTGTTTTTGTTTTTTAAATCATCGTATTTTGTTCCTTCCCTCATTGACAGGCTGTGGGCTACGACTTTTTGTTGTTGTCAGTATGACTGTGTGTAGAGCAGCTTCCCCACCCTTCCAATTTATTGCTTGTATTAGGCTGTGGGTGGGAAATGAGATAAAAGCATTTCTCAGAAATAAGTCTAAAAAAGGAGTAGATAGAGGCCCGAGTGAGGACCTGGGAGGAGCTCTCCTAGGAGAAAAGTCCATGAGCCATAGTGTATGACATCTGTTTTGGCTGCTCAAAGGACTGTTTTTCTCCCCCTCTCTTTGACCTTCTGGTTCCAAGTTGTGCTTTTGCAGTTAAGGTTGCTAAATAAGTGGCCTCCTGCTAAGTGAGTGATTTTTGTGGTAGCCATACAGGTACATAGAATAATGGAATATAAGATAGCAAGACAGTGGTCTATATTCCTAGTGTCCAGGGGCAGGAAAACCTTCTCTGGCTATAGGATCCCATGGGTCACATGACAAAAGTGCTCTTTCAAGAGGATCTGCTGAAATGGCAAAGTGTTGATGGGTCTTGATGATGGGCACACTTGTATGGTTGCAAAGTAGCCCAGGGCAGTCTATCATCTATCTGGATACTCTCCTCAGCATTCCAGAGAAGAGTGATAGAAAGTCACATGTCTGAAGGAAAAGAGATATACAAGTTTTCTCTAGGTCGACAAAGGGGAGAGTGATCATTTTTTTATGGGTATAGAAATGAGTAGCTGCGGCCTGGCCTATCTTACAATGAAGCCCCCTTTGGGGACTGAATCTATGATAATAGGATCAATAAATGAATTGTTGAAAATGTCTCATTTCTTATCAACTTCAAATGGATTTTCTGTTAAGTACCAAAGCTTATGAGTTCCATGATGCTTTGAGAAAGAGAGAGACAGAGATAGAGACAGAGACAGAGGAGAGAGACAGTTAGACAGAGAAGATAAAGAAAGGAGAGAGAGAGAGAGAGAGAGAGAGAGAGACAGAGACAGAGACAGAGACAGAGACAGAGACAGAACATATAAAGAAAGGAGAGAGAAAAGAAAGACAGAGAGAGAGAGAGAGACAGAGACACAGAGACAGATTAAAAACAGAGAGGGGAGAAGGGAGGGAGAGAAGGCCAAACATCAAACTGGAAATTCCTGGACTTTTCACTGGATTTGTGTGAATGTATCCCATCCTCTCCTTCCTCTGCAACAAACATTCATTCTTTCCCCCTTTGTTATGTCTTCCTCTCTGATGTTTTGTGGGGGTAGTCACTGATTCATAGTAGGTAATTTCTACACTATGACTAATTATCTCCAGGTAAAGCACATTATAGGACTTTGCTTCTCTGCTTATGAAGTGTTGGAGGCCCAGAGAAGGTGCTAATCTAATCACAAACTTGATTCATGACAAATGGCTTATTACTGTTTTCTTCTGCCTTCCCTAAGTCACCTCCCAACAAAAGCTCACAGTTGGTCAGTCCTTTGGATGACTAATCACGGTCACATCTGTTTCTTTGTATTGTTTAGGCTGCATCTGTCTGGCCAAATAGAAGGTTTTGTTTTGTTTTTTTTTTCCCCCAAGGCAGTTGTGGTGCAGGCACCTAATGAAGTTTTTGTAACAGCTGGAAAAAAAATGTGTAAAAATAAAAATACATATAGATTTACATATATACATACATATATATACATATTCATCTGTCCACCTTATGAAGTACATGTGAATATGGACCTTATGTATGCTACTCAAGACTCTGCTTCCCTGCTCAATGATCTTTGACCTACTTATGATTTTCCTTACCCCATGTGTTGGAAGAATTCTCTAGCTTTTATCATTCTCCCTGTATGAGCCCTCTGGTGACCCTCTTTGGAATGCAAAATCCAGACTCCCTTCAACTTAAAACTGGAAAGGAAATTTCGGGGTTATCTAGCCCAATCTCTCCATGAGTTGTCCAGCATTCCTTGGTGACTGAGTTCTTGCTTCCTTCATGCTCTCATTAAATATGAGATGAGGAGTTTAGACAACAGCCCAACCCCCCCTCATTTATAGATGAGGAAGCTGAGACCCACAAAACTGAAATGAACTTGCTCAGATCACAGAGGTCATTCCTGGCTGAAGGAGGATTCGAACCCAGATCTTTTGCCTAGTACTCCACAATACACTACTGCTATCAAGTGACATAATTACCACACTTAATTTAAATGGCTGAATGGACGTTCCTTTGGCATGCATCCAACAAAGGTTAAAGCTCTGATACCCAAATACTGAAACCAATCAAATGATGAAGGGTGAGCACAACTGAATTGTAAAGGGATACAAAGTCATCCCCTTCCTTGTGGTTTTTTACTAATACTTCGGAAACTGATGAAAGACCGAATTTGAAAAAGCCACTGAAGTATGAAGTTTGACCCCTCAATTGCCCCTTGAGGTTTAAGCTTGCAGAAGGAGGTAACCTTGGAACCGGGACGTTGAGGCCCCAGCCACAGCTGTGCGTGTGTGAAAGAGGAAAACAGCTGTTTTTAAGCAGAGGGAGCCTGAAGCCAGGTGGCTGACTTGGTTCTGTATCTCATTTCCATCATCAGAGGGAAAATGAGAAAGAGAATCAGCCTACTCCTCCGTGCCTGGACCTGGGAGCTCAGAGGAATGTGTATACATGGGGATAGCCTGCCCTGACTTGGTTGGCTTCTCCACGAGATGTTGTGGGTTTGGGGAAAATCCTCCTAGAGATGGTATGAGTTTAAGTGACCACACACATCCTTTGTTGAACTGGATGCTTCCACTACCAGTGGTTAAGAGACATCCCCTGCAAAGTTGGAGGTAGGAGCCGAGATGTTCCACTATGTGAGTGGAAAACTACAACCTTCATGCCTCTTAACCCCTCTTTTTTATCCTTAATCCATCCCTCAGTGCTAATAAAAAGCATTTTTGAGCCTTTCCTAATGCATCAAGCTACATCATTGTTCGAGAGTGGATACGGTGCTCTGAGTATTTTCTGCTTTAGTCAAAGCATTTGTTCTATTAGACTTAAATCCAAAGCCTATCCTTCAGAGCTCCACTACTGGTTAGAAATGAATGTGATCTTTGAAGCTGAAATATAAAAACTAGTGGTTATTATTAGGTCTCTCAACAGTCTCAAATTGCTACCAGATCCTCAGGTCCATCTTCTTGATACTAGAGGTGGTTATATAATAATAATAACGAAGCACCCCAACCTTGGAAGGACCAAAATGACTGATAATCTAAAGGGTAAAGGGAAACTATAGCTTGGGGAGGAGTGGGGGTGGTGGTGGAAGTAGAATTAATTGCTGTATTATCAGTGACGACCTGTATATGAATTTGGACCAAGCTTGAATTGTGACTGGAAAGAGAGTCAGGAAGGATCTGAAGTCAAAAGACCCGAGTTTGAATCTTATCTGTTCTGGTTTCGACACATTACTAAATCTCTATGAGTATCAGGATAATAATGGTATTAAGCATTTATAATGCAAATCACTTACATGTATTATTGTAGTTGACAATCACAACTCTGTGAGATAGGTTCTATCATTATCCCCATCTTCCAGAAGAGTAAAACGAGTCTAAGATAGCTAAAGGGATTTATGGGATGATAGAAGAGTCATCCTACTTCTTTAGGGTACAACCTATAATCCTGAGGGTGAAATGCAGGCTAATAAATGTACAGGATTCAAACTCAAGTCCCCCTCACTCCAATATCACCACTACACAATATTATACTAAAGTGATATAAATGTACCCTCTCTCAAATTAGGGATGGATTAGATGACTTCTAAGGCCATTTGTAACTTTATGATCCTTTGGTCTCAGATTCTATGAAAAGAAAGTGGATCCAAGGTAGAGTTTGAACACTTTAGTGATATCTCCAAGGTATTAAAAGAACCAAAGGAAGATGTTTAGCACAATGGATAAAAACCGCAAGGAAGAATAATGAACAGGAATTAAGAATCTTCTAGTTCCATCAGTGGTATGTCTAACATTGAATCCAAAAGGCCAGTACACTTTTTGGAACATCAATGAATAAACCCCAGAATAGGAGATCTTTAGATTGGGAGGAGAGTGGTATAGACAGGGAAGGTGGCAGTGGCATGGGATTGGAGCGGGGAGAAAATGGTTAAAGAGAGAGATAGGCAGGGCACTTCAAGCAGCTTTAAGTGAGTTTTTTTTTTAGGTTTTTTTGCAAGGCAAACGGGGTTAAGTGGCTTGCCCAAGGTGACACAGCTAGGTAATGATTAAGTGTCTGAGACTAGATTTGAACCCAGGTACTCCTGACTCCAGGGCCGGTGCTTTATCCACTGGGCCACCTAGTCACCCCCTTTTAAGTGCGTTTTACATAGAATAGGCCCTCCTCTTGATCTCTGCCCCCACCACAACTAGCATTGCCAGCACTTCATGGAAGCACATGCATTGGGGAGCTAGTCTTCCCATCTTAAACCAAATCCCAGAATCTCTCTCCTAACACCATGAGCTAATTATTGGTCCATTGAAGGCCTGGAGGCATTGAGGAATATTAGGAAGCAGCACCAATTGGACCTTCAGAAGAAAATACTGCTTCCATTTCCAAGACCACCATCACAGAAGATCCGAGCTTCATAAATTTAGAACTGAAAAGGACATGAGAAGTCATCTTTTCCAATCCCCTCATTTGATAGATCAGTAAACTAAAAGCCAGGAAGTTTTTGCTCAAGGTCACACAGATACTAAGTTTCAGAAATGGAATTTGATTATATGTCTTCTGATAAGAAGAGAAATAGAGAACAAAGTAAAACAATTAAGTTCTGTAACATTGGAACTCAACTTTAAGGATACCCAAGACTGCCCAGGCCACTTAGGTTTTTTATACTGGAAGGGTATGATACTTTCCTCTTGTTTCCTTTCAAGGATATTTAAATTTATCTAGGAAGAAGTGAAGTAGAGGGAGGAGAAGAAAAGACCCAATTTCTTCTATTCTCCCAACTTTTTATAGTAGAGACTAGTCCCAAGGTAAAAATGATCAAGGTCCTTTTCTACCCAAGATAAATGATCAGTTTAGGTTTCAAAAGCCCACAGTGTGATTTACCATCAAGACATGGCCTTTTAAACACTGTAGATACTGGAACACAAATGGATGGGTGTTGGGAGATGATATTTTAAACAGAGAATCAAATGGAGCCTTTCTTTTACCAGTATAACTTTCAGTAGTGTTCCTTTCCATCTGCCTGAGTCCTTCATCAGCCATTATAGGTACTCACTTGTATCTTGTCCTCTGCCCCCCATGCTCCACTTCTGTTCCTTAGTGGTAGTAATAATCTAATACATTCTCCCCATTCTTTAGAGTTCAAGGACAAGGTGATGAACCATGAACATTGATTTTATGCCATGTCCAGCCAGGGCAACATAAACCTAATGCCAAAATTGACAGCTGTTTATAACATCTCATTGGAATGTAAAAACTCTCCACAATGCTTTGAGGTGAAGCAGGAATACTTTAATGCCATCTCAAAGATAGTAAGAGATTCACTTTTTAACTATTTCTTTGCAATGAAGTATAAAATGCTGGTGAAGACAAGAAGGAAAATAAACAGGATACATAGGACAGTTTCAGAGGCAGAAAAGGAAAGACAAGTGATGAAAGTATTCATTTTAGTGGAGGATGCTCCATAAGAAAATGACAAGCATATCTGTCTGTTGGAAAGAGCAATGACTTAATGCATCTGGACACATGGCCCTAAGTATTGTGCTATGAAGAAGGGGGTTGTAGTATAGTGAAAAGAGGTCTGAATTGGACATTGGAAGATCTGACTCTATTATTTACTATTTCTGTGTGACTTTGGCTAAGACATTTATTCATCCTGGATTCCAGTCTCTACATCTGCAAAATGAAAGCAGCACCAATTGGACCTTCAGAAGAATATTGGATGAACTAAATGATTCCCTGTAGTTCTGAATTACATACCAGTACAATAATGTCCCTTTCTGGAGGTAGTGTGAGCCTCATTTTAAAGTCTTAGGCCCCCTAACTATGTTGACTATTTGGGACATTTCAGGGACTTTTTATTTTTATTTATGTCTCTATATAAATGCATACACATATGATTCTTCCCATATATTTATAGACATGTACACATATGATTCTTCATTTTCTTTTCTCCCACAAATCCCCAAAACACAAAGAAAACTTCTGACATCATGAGGGGGGTGCCTGCTTGCCTACATGACAATGGTCAAACTAACTTCAGGCTAACCACAGATTTGGAACTGTCAATGACTTTAGAACCCCTCTAGTCCAATCCTTCATTTTATAGAGAAGCAAAATGAGGTCTAGAGGTTATGTAATTTGCTCAGTGTCACAAAGGGAGCATCAGGTATATGAAGGTAGAAATAATATTACTCTTCCTATTCCTAAGATGTCTTTCCCAGTCATTGTGAACAATGACACAAGAGGAATATGGGTGGATTGGTGAATGGCCTCTCCATTGCCAAAGTTAATGGGTTTTTTTTTCAATCCTCACCCTTCTTTCCCTCTTTTTAGCTATTGACATTATCAATCATCTTTTTCTCCTGGTTATTTTCTTCCCTCTAGGTTTGAGTGGCATTATTCTATCCTGGCCCTCTTTGTCTGGCCTTTCTTTGTACCCCAACATGTAGCCAAAAGCCAGGCTTTAAGGCCTTAAGAAACACCTGTTCAATGACATATCAAATCTATGATGTATGAGTTTTTAAAAAATATTAATTCATAAGAAATGATGAAAGGTTTAGTGAGAAATCTGGGAAGCCTTGAAGAACCTCATAAAGAGTAATTGAGCAGAACTAGACCAATTTATGTGATAACTACAACATTATAAACTCTAATTACTACAGTGTCCAACTACTATTTTATTTGACTTTGCTTTTTTGCTATAAATTATTTGCTTTATTTTTTTTTAAGTGAGAGGGAAGGGGGTTTGAGTGGTAATGGGATACTAGCAATAGTAATGTTAGGAAAAAAGAAAAGAATCAAAAGATCATTGAAACATTTTGGAAAATGTACAAAAAAGATTAGAGGAAGACAACAAGCAGCTCAACTTTAAAAGGAATATGTTGACTCTAATATATTCTTCTTAAAATGTATGCTATATGTAATTGAGAATCATGTTTCATGTACATTTCTCTCTATTTTCTCTGTTGTATATATGGGAATGTTCATATTTATTGATGTTTGCAAGCTTCAGAATAAAAATATTTTTTAAAGTGATTAAGTCTTGGATTTAAGGAAGTTGGATGTTTAAAAGCCCCAGAGCATGAATGCAGATTTCTAAGAAACTTTAGAGGTCATAAAGTCCAATTTCTATTATGTCACAGAGGTTCAGGTAGGCAAAGTAACGTGTCCCCAGTTAATACATGTTGTAAGAAGAGCTAGACTTTGGTTTCTTTGAGTTCGATTACAAGTTGCTGCCTAACAGGGTAGTAATTGCCTGGAGTGAGATTGAGGTGGGGGAGGGGAGAGGGCAATCATCAAAATAGTGGAGCAATTTGGGGTATCTTAGCATCGGATAAATTCTAAACTATCACACACACCTTCCCCCAACACAGCAACAGAAGAAAACAGGAAGAAGAAGAGACTCACTGTGGCTTTTGTTTCAGCCAAAAATAACCTTTCAACAGCCTCTTTCATTTTGTTCCTAATAAAGACTCATGGCAACCCATGGATTCTCCCACTCATCCGCACATCCCCATGCAGCTGATGTTCTAACATTTAGCATAGGAACTCAAGCAGAAAATGTCAGTAGCTCACCCTTATTAACCTGTCCAGGAACAAAGATAAAGTACATCTGCCCAGATTTTGCTGATAAAATGAACACTGGCAAGACTCATCGGTGGCTAGTCAAGTTGGCTAGGTGTGCAGCAGTTGGAATATCAATATCTAAATTCCATCCCTTAGTTCTCATTTAAGAGTTGTATGTTCACATTAAGGTTTGGTACATAAAGTGCTTTGTATTGAGATTTTGGAAGATGAGTTCAAATCCTGCCTCTGACATTTACTAGCTATGTCCGCATAGACAAATTCCATTACTCCTTCTCCCTACTCTGTCCCTCTGAAACGTTGGGCAATTCTCTAAGATTATAAATTTAAAATGCGTTGTAATCAGAATAGATGGAAGGGGTTCCTACATTGGGGTGATCCCACAGCACCAAAAATCACATGTCCTGGGCAAACTGACATTCAAAAACCAAATCCTTAACTTGTAAAGGGCTAATGAGAAAAAATCTTACCAGAAGACTGAACAACCAAGAGGAAATAAAACCCTAAAGACTCATATACAGAAGTCCTGCCTCTTTGCAATTAGTGAGCACATTATAGGAGAAAGGGTTCCCCTCTTATACAAATCCAGTCTTCCTTTCCTCAGTCACTTCCCAAACAGTATCCATACTGAGAAATCTGGAAAGAGTGTCATAGTTGATTAATCTTTTGTCCTTCATTCTTGAAGAGGACCATGGCATCAGGGAGGTGATGCCATGACAAGCACCTGAACTAGAGTTGAGTAATGAGGAACTGCACTAAGTCACCAGCCTCACTTTCTCCTCTAGAACCATCTGGGTCCAGTGGCCAGATATGAACTAGGATGACTAGAGATGGTCCCAGATGTGAGGCAATCAGGGTTAAGGGACTTGCCCAAGTTCACACAGCTAGCAAGTGTTAAGTATCTGAGATCACATTTGAACTCAGGTTCCTAGGACTCCAGGGTTGGTACTCTATCCACTGCATCACAATAGCTGGTTAATCATGATAAAGATAGAAATAACAGCAACCACTGATACTTGTACAACATTTTAATCACTTTATATTCTTAATCTCATCATTTTTTTTAGGTTTTTTTCCTTTTTTTTTTTTTTGCAAGGCAACGGGGCCCAAGGCCATGCAGCTAGGTAATTATTAAGTGTCTGAGGTCGGATTTGAGCTCAGTTACTCCTGACTCCAGGGCTAGTGCTCTATCCACTGTGCCACCTAGCCACCCCTCTCATTATCATTTTTACAGGACCTGTGTGCCAGTCACTTGCTAAGGGATTCACAATTATTACATGATTTGATCCTCACAAATGTGAGCAGTAAGTGTTACGAAACTGAGTCAAACTATGGTTAAGTGACTTTCCCAGGGTCTGACATGAAAATGCAACTCAGTTCTTCTAGAACCCAGACCCAGTTCTCCACTGTATAATCTTAACTGCACTAAAACAAACCAGTCAAACAAAAAATGGGCCAGATATGCATCAGAATGATGCTTGGCCTTGATAGAGCATGGAGTATGGAAATTACATTTGTCTTCAATTCAGAGGAATTATGAGGCACTGTGGCCCATATATGCATATCCTCTGAGAGGTTGCTTACAGTTTGCATGAAAAAACTTGTGAAGTAAATCCTATAGATATAATTTTCTTTATTTGACAAATGAAGAAACTGAGCCTCTCAGAGATTAAATGACTTGACCAGGGTCACTCAGATATAAGTGTCAGGAATCAGGATTAGAACATGGGTCATTCCAACCCTAAGTCTGGTATTCATCCCCTACCCACAAAGTCCTTATCATGGCTGAACTATACTTGACTGGGGGGAAAATGCTTCTTAAAATTCTTAAAAACACTAAATAAATCATTTTGACCTATGATCCAATGATTTTCAACAATTTGGGAGTCATAAAAACCAACTGTTTGATTTCATGATAGCACCTCTCTGTCCTAAAAATACCATATGGCAGTAGTTTTCATCATGCTGTCTGGAGATCATCAGAAGTCCCCCCAAGGCTCTCTCAGTTGTCTGTGAGCTACACTTTTGTAACACTGATGTCTGTGATGTGAAAATGATTAGATTTTTGTTTCTGACATGAATTAATAATTTACATACGATAATACCTCATTAGTGTCATTCAAGGCAATTAATTCTGGTGATGGTTTTTTTTTTCATGGTGGCAAGTGTGGGAACTGGCCTGGAGGGTTTTTCTAGAATACAGATGATATGATATACATATATATATATATATATATATATATATGTAGGCATGCATATGTATGTATATGTGAATATTCATATGAATCCTTTAAAAATTTTTACTGGAACTCCCAATGAGGAAACTCCTTCTACCCACACACCCACTCTGAACCTTATAAGTGGGTTTCTTGGGGGCATTAAGAAGTTAATGACTTCCAGGGGCAGCTAGGTTGCTCAGTGGATAGAGCACTGGCCTTGGAGTCAGAAGTACCTGAGCTCAAATTGGGCCTCAGATGCATAATAATTACCTAGCTGTGTGGCCTTGGGCAAGCCACTTAACCCCATTGCCTTGCAAAAACTAAAACAACAAAAAAAAAAGTTAATGACTTTCCCTGGGTCAAATAGTCAGTATATGTCAGAGACATGATTTGAAATCAGATCTCCCTGATTCTGAACCCAAAGCTCTATTCACTTTGCCATGCTGTCTCTTATGTTGTTTGTCCTTTCTTAAAGAGAACAATGACATCAGAGATGTGATGCCATGACATTTATATGATTTGGATTTAAGTGGGGGAGAGCTGTGCAAAGTCACTAACCTCAATTTCTTCTCCAAAACCATTTGAATCCAGTGGCCAGATATGCATCAGGAAGACTGGAGATGGCCTAGTAGAGCATACTCCATTTGAGAATTACCATTGGTCTTTGTCTTCAAATTAGAGGAAATAAGAAATGCTGTGGCCCACACATTGGGCATATCCTCTTATGGTTTGCATAAAGGTTTTTTTTTTCAACCTACACCCATTCTTCGCTCCTCAGGCAATCTGAGAATCTTCTACTCTGAGGGGCTTATTATATTCCAAGCAATGATTCCAAGCTCAGTGTAGTCTGCTGACTAACATAGCACACTGCAACAATTTTTTCTAGTTAGGACTCTAGTTATAATTCTATATCTGAGTTAATTTTACATTTTTCTTTTGAAAATTTCTTTCTACCCCTTAAGAAAAGTACATACATTTTAGTGTATTCTAAACAGTGGTGATAAATTGTTGTTCCTTCAGTCCCCTGTTGAGGTCTCCCAGCCAGAATGATGAACTTCCTAACTCCAACAAACATTCAACAAGAGGACAATGGGCATTTATTGAAAACCCTTTGTTGTTGTTCAATCATTTCAGTCATGTCCCACTCTTTGCAACTCCTTGGAAAAGATATAGTTTTGTCATTTTCTTTTCCAGATCATTTGACAGATGAGGAAACTGAGGCAAAAATGGTTAAGTGACATGTCCAGGATCTCCAGCTAGGAAATGTCTGAGGTCAGAACACAAAGATTAATCTTTCTAACTCCAGGAACAGCACTCTTCATTTGCCACCTAGCCCTTAACTTGTCTTGAAGCATAGATATCTGGTTACCAATGAACACTAGAATTGGGATTTGGGATTAAAGTGTCGTCTCATCCATCTCTATCCTAACAGATTACTGGTGAGATGTGAGCTAGCTGATAATGAAAATATGTGACCTTGGGACTATAGACTATATAATTATTAAGGAAAGGTATTATTTAGTCTACTTATCTCCTATATCTGGCATATCGGAATAAAGACATTCATATTTAATTGAATCATACTCCTCTACTTTCCATAGCTGGGGTACTAAACTAAAGAGTGACCAGATGCTTCCACACAATTCTTGGAGGAAAAAAGATCACTTGAAGTAACTGAGGAAAATAAGCAAAAGACTAGAAAAGAGAAGATGTGGGGGGAGGTGGGTCAGATAGGTCAGACAGGTCAGACTGGATAGATGTTTGAATGAACTTGGATGAATGTCACTTGGAAGAGATGTGAAGCCTGTTTACTTTTGCTCCAGAAGGCAGAATTAGGAACAATAGAGTCTAATAGAATGTGAGTGCTCTCAGAAAAGAGACTGTGCCATTTTTGAAACTTTGTATCCCTAGCACCAACAACAGTGCCTTGCAAATTTTGTTTTTCGGTCATTTCAAATCTTTGTGACTTTGGCAAAGATTCTAGAGTGGTTGGCCATTTCATTCTCCAGCTCATTTTTGCAGATGAGGAAATTGAGGCAAAAAGATTTAAGCAGCTTTCCTAGGGTCACACAGCTAGTAACAGTCTCAGGCAAGATTTGAACTCAGATCTTTTGACTCCAGACCCAGAGCACTATTCACTGAGTCACCTAACTGCCTTGCAAATAGGAAGCTCCTAATAAGTATTTGTTAAATTTGAAGTTGCAGAAAGGTTGAATTTTTGAACTGAAAATTTCCCTAACAATTAGCACTAAAACTACGTTGCTTGAAAAGGCAGTGACTTCTCCAATGCTGAGGATGTTAAATGGATGCTGTATGAACACTCTGGGGTGAGCTTGTAGAAATCACTCCTGCCTAGGTCTGTTATGGACTAGACGGCCTCCAATGATCTTTCAATTCTGATATGCTGCGATCCTGAGATCTATGATGAATTGATGTTGGGTCCTCCAGTACAAAGCAACATCTCCACTGAGACAAAGAA